>NC_133284.1:31112040-31412054 GCF_005239225.2 Populus alba
TCAAGGTTGACTTGGGTCTTTTTTTTTCTTCTCAATTTCATCCTTTAACATTGGATTTATTAAAAATTATGCTTCATAATTTATTTTAATTTTTTTTTACGGGGTTATAATGATCTCATAACTTGGTATGTGGATAGACAGGTTGACCCGTATCAATCCAATAAATTGTAGTCTCAATGTTTATTAAAAAGATATCATCTTAAATATTTATTTTGAATCAAATTATATTTTAACCCATAATTCGAGTTGTCTTTGAATTTACTAAAACAACTGAGTAGCATCAAATTAATTTTTATATTATTTAATTTTTTATTAAAAAAATATTAGCAATGCCAAGATATTTATTTTTACTCTAAACATGATAACCAAATGTTTAAAATAAAGAATATTTTAACTCTTAACTTCTTCTTCTTCTTTTTTTTTTGTTGATTTGCCATTAAAATTTTCTTTTATAATGGATCCAGGCTTGTTTCGACGTTTCAAATTAATAAAGCATTTGACGAGCCTTTATAAACTTAACGAAATATTTTAAATGTCATTTATACTGGATGGATATAGAGTTGGTTTATATATATATATATAATCTGGGCCAAAATCAATAAAATCAATGTTGAAAATTTATTTACATTAAAAAAAATTAGGTGAATAAGAAATTAATTTAAAAAAATATTTGGCTTTACTACTCTAAAAACCCTTGATTTTTCTAGATTTAATTATTGATTTATGGTGGCTATCACCTAATTTTTTTTTAATATAAATAAATTTTCAACATTGATTTTTATATAATCTGGGCCAAAATCAATAAAATCAATGTTGAAAATTTATTTATATTAAAAAAAAATTAGGTGAATAAGAAATTAATCTAAAAAAATCTTTGGTTTTACTACTCAAAAAACCCTTGATTTTTCTAGATTTAATTATTAATTTATGGTGGCTAATTAAATGTTGGTAATGGTAAGAACTAATCCTTATTAATTCTTCAATCTTTTAACTTCTAAAACTTACTACAAAAAAAGGGATGAATGAAGATTTTCTTACTTCAATTTTTTAGATTTTACACTCTTCCTCATATAATTTTTTGTTTTTCTTCTCTTTTTCTATGCTTTGATTTTTCTCTAAAATCTAGAGCTTGGGTTCATCTTGTTAAGAGATATTTGAGCTATATAATTTTTGGTTAAAAAACAAGTGCATCTAAATCAAAGTGGTGATGTTGAAATTTTATGAGATATAATGCAAATATCATAGTTTCACAAGTGATGAGTAATAAAGTTTTAAAGACAAATAATTCATCATTGAAAACACCAAACGATTCATTATTATAAAGTACTTTAACAAGTAAGTAACATTCTTGTTTTAATTTAAGCATAGTTAATTTTATTATTAATATTCATGCTAGGTTTTTGTTTTGTTTTTATATCATTTCAAATTTGAATATATGCTTGGTATGCATACTAGTATTCTACTATTATTTTTGTGTTGAAAGCATGTATGATATTAGTTATTCTTTTGCATACTTATAGATTTAAACTTGGATGAACTCTAGGTTTTTCTTCAAAACTTTCTTATGTTTAACATGCTTTGTTATGATAAACTAAACATCATTGCTCACTAGTCTATTACACACACACACAAACTTTGGTTTACAATTTTAAGGCTTTATTTTTTTATATTAGACTTCGTTAGTTTATCTCGTGGAAAAAATAATAATAGTGAAATTAATAACATAGATTAATTTTGAAAGAGGTTTTTTGTATCTTATAATTTTTTTCTTTTTGTTTAATTTTAAAAGGTTTCTATATATCTTTGTTTTAAAGTTATAGTTTATCTTCTAAAATTATTTTTCATGCTATTTGTATGGTTTGATGCATGTCATAAATCTTATTGATTTATATCTTTCAATAAGTGAACATTGACTTGTTTATGATAATTTATGTTATCTTGCTTATACTCCATATATTGGCATCAAACTTACCTGGTTGGTTTTATTCACATATACAGAAAATTAGCGTGGTTAACAAATACGGTCTATAAAGTTCTATATAAAGATATTGGATTTTAGACGGGACCGTTTGTGACCTATGCAATCTTTCTTGAGAATTTTTTAGTGAAATATTATGCTATTTTTGTATATAGTACAGTTCATAATTGAAATAACAATAATTGAATAAATCTCAATGAACAAAATAGGGTTTAACATAGTAACCCGATAAAAAAGAATGGTTGTGGATTTTATCTTACATAATTTAAATATTTTTATTTTTAAATTTTCTCTTTTATAAGTTTTTGTTTTATTACTTGCTTATTATGGAGCTAAAGTATTTATTTATAAATATTATTGGCTACTATTGTTTATAGATTAGATCATGTCTTATACTCAAGATTTGGTCGTATCAATCAATGTTGCTTTGGCAAGTACTATTTTGGCAATGAGGATTTTACCATCACCTTCTGTGATACATGGTAAGAAATCTGAAAAGTTTAATAGGTTGAACTTTAAAAGGTGGCAAAAAAATATGTTATTCTATCTAACTATCTTGAACTTGACAAATTACTTAAATAAAGAAGTATCAAAGTCATCAAAAAATGAATTTGATCCTATTATTGTGGTGGTTGTGAATGCATGGAATCATACTAATTTTGTGAGCAAGAACTGCATGTTGAATGGGTAGGACAATACATTATATGTTGTGTATAGTTTAATCAAGAGTGAAAAGACATTATGGAAAGCTTTAGACAAAAAAATACAAAGCTGAAGATGTTAGTATGAAGAAATTCATAATCGATTAATTTTTAGATTTCAAGATGGTGGATTCAAGAACTGTAATAAGCCAAGTTTAAGAGTTTTAACTCATCTTACATGATATACATTCTTAAGGTATGTCTTTAAGGGAGTCTTTTTAAGTGGTTTCAATCATTGAAAAAAATATCATTATCTTGGAAAGATTTCATAAACTATTTTAAGCATAAATGCAAGAACATGAGAATTAAAGATTTTATTTTGAGGTTGAGGATAAAAGAGGACAATAAGTTATTCGAAAGGAGAACCAACCCTTCTAACGCCTCAAAAGTAAATGTTATGGAACAAGTGGTAAGGTCCCACAATAAAAATTAAAAAAAGAAAAGAAAAAGCTTATTGTAAAGGTAAAAATGTTAATAAGTTAAATGACAAGTGTTTTATCTGCAATAAGACTTGGCATCTAACTAAAGATTGCAAAAATAAAGGTAAGCAAGGAAACTCAATGAAAAGGATTACTTAAGACAATATCACTGAAGTTGATCACCTTACCAATGAAGTTTCATAAATGAGCTTGTCTTGTGCTGTTTTTAAGTCAACCTTATCAACAATTTTGAGCAATGGTAAATTGACATTAATGCTACAAGACATGTATGCGCTGAGAAGAGGATGATTTTCATTTAAAAAAAATGGACGGAGAAAAATTATACATGAGAAACTCATTAACCTCTAAGGTATTAGGTGTTAGAAAGCTCACACTGAAGATGACATCTAAAAAGCTTTTCATCCTCAACAATGTATTGCATGGTACTGTTATTAGAAAGAACTTAATGTCTGACTCATTGTTGAGCAAAAATGTTGTAAGATGATTTTTTAGAGTGATAAATTTATACTCTTTAAGAGTGGTATGTTTGTAGAAAAGATGTATCTATGTGATGATCTCTTTAAATTGAATATAATAACTATTGTAACCAATAATGAGAACAAAAATAAAAATGTCTTTTTTTTATATGCCCTAATTTTGTGATGTATGACATAACACATTAGGTTATGTAAATTATAATTCTAAAAAGGTTAATAAACCATTAATTATTACCGAGTATAATTCTTGAGAAAAAACATAAGTATGAAATTTAAGTAGAATCAAAATTCATAAAACCTTTTTTTTTTTCAAATAGTTAAAAGAAGTAGTGAACCTCTGGACTTAATCCACTCAAATATTGGTGATTTAAAGTTTGTGTAAGCTAGATGTGGAAAAAAAAATATTATATTATTTTTATAGATGATAATAATCATTGTAACTAATGATGAGAACAAAAATAAGAATGTATTTTCTTTTTATTTGCTTCAGTCTTGCGATGTATGGCATAACAGGTAAGGTCGTGTGAATTATAATTCTATACAAAGATTAATAAACCATGAATTATTACCAAGTATAATTTTTGAGAAAAAACATATATGTAAAATTTGTGTAAAATCAAAATTCACAAAACTTTATTTTTTTTCAAACAATTAAAAGAAGTAGTGAACTTCTAGACTTAATCCACTCAGATATTGGTGATTTAAAGTTTATGCAAACTAAAGGTGAAAAAAGTATTGTATTATTTTTATAGATAATTACACAAGGTATTGTTATGCCTATTTGCTTATGATAAAAGATGAATCTCTTGAAATGTTTAAATATTACCAAAAAAAGGTTGAAAATCAATTTAACAAAAAAAATAAAGGTAATAAAAAGTAATTGAGATGGCGAATGCAGTGCACTATTTAGTGAATTCTTTTCTTAAAATAGTAATATCCATCAAACTATTGATCCTTATTCACCACAACAAAATGACATTGTGAAACGTCCAAACATTAAAAGAAATGATGATTGTTGGATAAACATACAATAATAGTACATATCAATTTCATGTGCACAAGTCAAATATTAAGGATATTCATCCTAATACTATTATGGAATCAAGAAATCCTATATTCTTTGATGATATGTTTCTATGAAAAAAAGCATGAGAAAATTATTCACTTAAGAGAACGATTGAGGCTAGCTTAAGTAATCATCATTATTAAGAATATGATGAAATTGAGCTTAGAAAAAGTAAAAGGGAAAAAACAACCAAAATATTTAGTTCTGATTTTTTAACATACTTGTTAGAAAATGAACCTTAGACATACTCTGAGGTAATGTTATGTCCAGAAGCTTTCTATTAGATGGAGGCAATCAATAGTAAAATTTAATTCATTATGAATAATCACACATAGGAAATATCGGATCTTCCTCTTGCAATAAACCATTAAGTCTGAAGTGGATCTTTAAAAGAAAGATGAAAGTTAATGGAACGATTATTGATAAATATAGAGCTAGACTTGTTATTAAAGATTTTAAACAACAAGAAGGTGTTGATTATTTTGACACATATTCACTCGTGTTAAGAAAACTTCCATACGAACATTAATAACCATTGCAGCTATTAATAAGCTTGAAATACATCAAATAAATATAAAAATAGCTTTCTTAAATAGTGACCTTGAAAAGGAGGTTTACATGGAACACCGAAGGGTTTGTTGTCAATAAAAAAAAAAAAAAAAGTCTGTAAACCTGTCAAATCATTATATGATTTGAAACAAGCACCCGAATAATGACATGAAAGTTTGACAAGATTATGTTGTCAAATGAATTCAAAATTAACGAAGTTGATAAATATATTTATATGAAAAACACAATAAAGGTTATAGCATTGTATATCTCTTTGCGGATAATATGCTAATTTTAGATAACAATGATTACATGATCAAGTTCACTAGGAAAATGTTAATGAACAAGTTCAACATGAAAGATATAGGTGTTTCAGATGTCATATTAGGAATAAAAAATTCTAAGAGATCTAATATATTAATATTGTTCCAATCTTATTATGTTAAGAAAAGTTTTGAGAAATTTTATAAAGATGACAATATTATTGTCAAAACACCACTTAATATAAGTGTATATTTGTTCAAGAATACATGTAAGAGAATAAATCAATTGGAATATTCTTGAATAATTGGTAGCGTAATGCACGTTATAAACTGCACAAGGTCTGATATTACTTTCTCAATTAATAAACTGGGTAGATTTACAAGTAATCTAAGTATAGATCATTGAAAGGCAATAAAAAGGGTACTCAAGTATTTGAGATACACCTTGGACTGTAAGTTACACTATACTAGTTATCCAGCAGTATTAGAAGGGTATAATGATGCTAATTTGATATCCGACACTAAAGACTCGTAATCTACAAATGGATAAGTCTTCACACTTGGTGGAAAAGCTGTGTCATAGAAACATTCTAAACAAAAATGTATCGCTAGGTTTATGATGGAATCAAAGTTTATTGCTCTTGATAAAGCTGGAGAGGAAGCCAAATGGATTCAAAATTTCTTTGAGGCTAAAACCAATACCAACTATTCATGCCCATTGTGATAGTTAGTTAGCTATTGGAATGGCATAAAGTAGTATGTATAATGAGAAGTCCAAACATATACGTCATAGACAAAATTATTATTAAATATTTGTTCTCGAATTGAATTATTTCCATTGACCATGTAAAACCAAAGAAAAATATCACAAATCCATTAACCAAATATTTGTCTAGAGAACTTGTGTATAATTCATTGAACGAAATGGGCTTAAGGCCTTTAAAATATGAAAAGGTGTAATTATGGTAACCATACCTAGCTGATTGAAGATTCCATGAATTAAGTTCAAATGAAAAACTAAGTCATATAACATTTTCAGTAGCACTAGAAAAATATTATTTCCTCTTTATTCTTATGATGAAATGAGTGTTGGCTGCAACATGATAAAAGGTGAGCTGATATCTTAATGATTTTCATATCTTGATTCACCAAATGAATTATAGCATAACACTTTTAATGAAATATCACCAATACGAGTGAGAAATGTGGTCCTTTCTTTGGGAATTTCAATAAAGGTTGAATTCTCTAAAATAATCATGAATCCAAGAGTTATTCAAGGCTAAAATAAACACAATAATGAGAACCAAATGAAATCTCCAAGTAGAGAACTATATGAGTACTATTGTTTAGGTTTACATAAAAGGTTGAATAGTATAAGAAACCACATTCACTATTTAGCCGAGTAAATCCAATAATATTTCACTAAGAAAGGTTAAAAGTCAAAAGCTACCTATCTTGATTTTGTAATCTATCAAATTAGTATCTCTCAATAAATTTGTAAGTCGTTTTCAAATTTGTGAGACAATTTCCATTTATGTGAGAGATTGTTGGATTTTGTTAATTAAACAAATTATGGATGAATGAGAAATTAGTCTAAAAAAATTCTTATTTTTTCTACTTAAAGAACCCTTAGTTTCTCTAGATTTAATTCTTATGATGGTTAATTAAAGGTTGATATTGGTGAGAATTAATTACTATTAATTCTTCAACTTTTTAGCTTCCAAAATTCATTATGAAAAAAAAAGAGTGAAGAAAAAGGTTTTAATTTGATTTTTTTTTAGATTTTACATACTTTTCCTCACCTCATTTTTTTTATTATTTTTCTTCTCTTTTTTATGTTTTGATTTTTCTTCCAAATCTAGAGCATAAGTTTATCTTGTTAAGAGATAATTGAGTTACATATTTTTTTTATTCAAAGACCTTGTTTAAAAGTGTTTCTAAACTAAGGTGATGGTGTTGGAATCTTAAGAGACATATTATGAACATTTTAGTTGCATAAATGATGAGCAATAAAACTTTAAGGATAAAAAATTCATTTTTTACAACAACTAAAGATTCATTACTTTAAATTGCTTCAACAAGTAAGCATCTTCTTGTTTTTAATTTAAGCATAGTTAATTTTATTATTAGTATGTATGCAATTTGAGGGCAAACAAAATTTTCAATTGGAAAATTAAATCAAATTGAAAAATAGCTTTAACGAAAGAAAAAACAAATAAAAAAAGGTCAAATTGAAAAAAAATTAAACAATAAAAACTTTGATTGAAGTATGAAATTTAAAGTCAAGAAAAACTTTAACAAAATGGTCAAGGAAAAAAATTAACAATCAAAAGAATAAAGCTCAAAATGAAAAAAAAAAAAAAAAACATATGAAAAATTATAATTAAATAACTAAATTGAAATAAAAAAAACGAAACTTTTATAAAAGAAATAAGAATAAAATAAGAAATTAAAGGAATGGGGACTGAAATTGAAAAAAAAAAAAAACAACCATGCATTTTACCTAGAAGAAAAGAGAAAAAAAAAAAGAGGGGGAGAACGACCACCAGCGACAATCTGACCACCATACGTCATCACACGCCACACCATGTGAAGAAGGACTTGGTGACTCATCCAAAAAGACAACAGAAGATCAGGTTTAGCCACCAAATGATGTCAAATTCGCTGCCTGAATGACACAAACGCCATCCACTTATTGAATACACACCAACAATTTTTTTGATTAAAAATAAAAAGTCAACATGAAAAATACCAAAACACCCCATGATCATGGTAATTACCTAAAAACTAATGTGAAAGTACAATAATACCCAAATGATAACCTTATTTTGTCTTTTTCAAAGCAAAAAAGATGCTTTAATTGTACATTAATAATGAAAAAACCAAAAAAATCATTGTACAACTCGATAACTTTTTGATCTTGAAAGTAAAGAAGTGTTTTTATTATTTAAAAGTTTATGAAAAATAAAAATAAAAACTCTTAATCAACAGCTTTAAGTTTTGTTGACTATAGAGTAAAAGTATTTTTACTATAAAAAAATAATAATAAAAAAAAACTTAGATACCTTTGAATAATTTTTTAATGACCAATAAATCAGTGAAAAAAATCAAAGCATCCCTATCCTTTAAGGCTTTTTTATTTTTCCACTCGAACAAAAAAATAATTTTATTATAGCAAGTCACGGTAATGTATATCTATGACTACAATGAAAAACTTACACCATATAATGTTTTGGTTAATGGGAGAGCGCATTAAGCAACTAGTAGTGCAGGTGGCATGGCAAACTTGCGTGAAACAGACAGTCACAACGCAAATGTATCATCGACTTTGTTTTTCTCTGTACATTTCTCCCTAAAATCTCATCTGAGCACCTAAATCCATCCTTGTGATTTTCCATAACAAAACTCAATCGCATATTCCGCTACTTGTAAAATTTCACAACTTAACAAAGAGGACAAGGGCTAATGGGATGCATTTCAAGGATTGAGACTGTTTTGGAGGCATCATCAGATTCCTGACACTATCCCAAAAGGATTATTGGGTGATTGATTAAAACTGTGGGGCATGAGGACAAACATAAACACAGACAAAGGAGCAAAGGTCACAGATAGCAACACGAGGCTTCAAACTCAAGTTATCTTGCTTTAGAAGCTCAGATGATATGGTTTCTTTAGTAAACAAAACTTCTGTGGAGAATGAGGGAATTGCCTTGTTCCTTGACTAAACCTACGTGTACAAAAAGAAAAGGAAACCAAACCACCCATAAAAAATAGAAAGAAAATAAAAGAAAAGGAGACGATAGAGCAGTGATTTTCTTTTTCTCTGGATCTGTTAATTCCTTGATTCCTCTCCAAATACCTCATCGTTGCAAACAGGACATACCTGACAAAACACATCAAGAACAGTACGAGACATGATATGAAAAGCCGAATTTGCAGAGTTCAGAAAACTTTTGCTTTGAAGCGACATTGACTGACCTTATTGATGCCAAGCCATTTGGTGATACATTCAGAATGGTAAGCATGTTTGCACAACAGCTTTATTTGCTTATCCCCTATTTTGTATTTCATCTGGCAAATTACACATCTGTCTCGCAACAATAGTCAAATAAGAAAATGGTGAACAGCTTAAAAGAGATTAACTGAAGGGTTAAAGACCAAAAAGCAACGAGTTTTGCATCAGTTAGCGACCTTGATAAGAGTCCAATAATTTTATTATTACTTGCTATGTGAGTTTTAAGTTGCCTCTAATGCCTTTTATATTATCAAAAAATTTAATGGACAGTTCAGTTATGCAAAACATTACCTTTCCCCAGATCTTTTTCTTGAGAAGAAGCTTCCAAACTTGCATTTTGAGGTTGGAAGCAAGCTGATAAGTTCAGGAGATAGACCTTTACTTTGAGTTCCAACAGTCTCACCTAGGTCGACCAATTCCTGAGGCACAGAAAACATAGCCACTATAAAATCTTCATCTAAACTTTAAGCTAATAACAACAATATCCTGAGAGCATTCGATGTAAGAGGACACTAGCACTCGGAGATGTGCATAACACGTACAACACCATCCAGTTTTAAAGTGAATCAAAACTCCCCAATAAAACCCTTTGCATTTTTTTGCTCACCCTAATTTAATATGCAAGTATTGTGCAACTTTGAAGAAACACCAAGTCTATGCCTTTAAATAATGGCATTCAACATTCTATTTCTTTAAACAGAAGCGCAATTAATTGGGATGGTTGTAAAGAAAGAAAATATTATATCCTTATTAATGTATGTATCCGATTCAGAGCAAAAGAAAAGGGTAAATATATACTGATATTTGTAAATGCTTGCCCAAGGTTTGTATAACACATAAACGCAATTTATTGCAAGGAATCTAACAGGACAATTTACATAAACCATACCTCATATGTCATGGTATCTGGATCAAAATCATCTTGCCAAAGAGCCTGCAAAAATTCAAGGAAAAACCTGAAGGCTTAATTAGTTTTGTACATTAACACTGGCACTGCAGTGAGCAACTATAATTCAGCAAGTAAACTGCATGAGATCTGATGCTGAAAATAACAAATCAATAAATATTTGAAGTTTGTAAGATATTCTGTAGAAAGACAATCATCTCATTTAAAAAATCGACCAAAAGGGATCATAATACACATTCATTTGCTTTATCAAGTTGTCCTATGATGACCTTAGTATAGTACTTTGACTAGATAATAAATCAATAAATGAAGATTAAGATGAACTTCTTTCCTTGCAAGCCCAGGACAGTTTTAAGTAATGAGCAAGTTGAAGGTGATGCCAGGAACTGGAGCATAACATGTCATAAACATAAACTAAAAGTAAGAAATTTATGCAAATGCATTAGACTACATCAGAAAGAGAACTTCATACCTGTGGACTATTGGTGCTTACCTGATTTGAAATGCCTGCAGAAGCAACACAACATTCAAAAGATCAGAAAGATGTTCACAAAAACTGAACACAAGAAAACAGCTCCACGCAAACATCAACTGGCAAGAGACAAACATTGTGGATCCCTTTTAGTTCTGAAACCTAAAATGCATTACTGTACATCTACCACGGCGCTAAAAAAAGATGCTTTCTAACTCGAGCTAGCCAGTACATCATGTATCAATTAACAGGAAATACAAAAATGGAACAAACTTCTAACTTTCTTCAGGTATGGCATGCACTCCCATGCTCGCATCTCCTTCAAACTGTGTGTCTGTGGTTGTGGGCTCTTCAGCACTCACTACTGAAGGGTATTCCCAAGCCATCCTGCTCACATCCATTCTTGGTAAATTATCATTTACCTCATATGGACTATAGTAAGAAGTACTCTCCAGACCAGAAAATCCAAATTTGTATTCATTCATATTCATTGACCAATATGCATTGTCCTGAATAGACAACATTAGAAAGGGAAAATGAATTATAAGAGAAGTTGAAGCTACCATTTCATAACCAAACCAAATAACAGGAAAAAAAAACCGAAAATGCTAGCTAAGAACATTCAACAGAGTACCTAAGCGTGTAATGGAATCATGAATATTTTCATTCATCAATAGTGCAGACTGCAGGGATAATAAAGGATAGAAAATAGAGCCATAGCAATGAGCACGCAAGGGATAGAAAATATTACAGTGTGCACCTTACATTACTATTATTAAAGTGTGAACCTTACATTATGATGTTGGAAAAGGATGAATACATCAACAAAACAACCTACATCTCTTTTCATTTAAAACAGTGCCTGAAGCACGAAGAACCTGACAAGTTATTTTTGAAAACTTATCTCATAGGTTTTCTTTTCTTTTCAAGCACATAAACTGAATAAAAATTACCAAGTACCTGATCATGCATTGGTCCATTGTGAGCATAATTTACTGGAGCATGAGTTACTCCTTCAAAGAAATCCATAAAGCTTTCAGTGATAGTGTAAGGAAAGTCGGTGTTCATATAATGCACTTCCATTTGTCTATTCCCGTTCATTTTGTCACCACTAAATTAGCTCCAATTCCAACAAATCATAAAGCTGCAAAGTAGACAGGAATTAACAACATCAAATTCCCATCAGAAAACTATTGCAATAAAACCCATCAATCATAAAGTGGGGCATGGTAAAGAACCTTTTGTTTCCTGTATAGTAAAAGGTGAAAGAACACAACTTTAAATAACATCAAGATCCATCAGCGCTGGCAAAATTCCATAATCCTGGAAAACAACAGTAAGAATTCATAATTTAATTTCAGAGAAAATAAAACTGAATTATAACATGTCAGCCAATAAATGATCAATTAAATTGTCAAATTTAGGATGTTAAAACTGTCAAACTCGCAAAGACTGAAACGGCAGTCAAAACTAGAAGACAAAATCAGGAAAATGCATGAGGGGGGGAAAAGACAGAAAACAAGAGAAAAATTCTCACTTTGCAAACTAAATTTGAAAAGCAAATGTTAAAAGAACTTAGCTGTGCAGAACCTAGAACCCCATAACTTCTATCTTTTTTCTTACACTCTCAAACCTCAAAAGCAGCAGAAAAGAACCACAAAATTCAAACAAAACAAAAATAGAGAAAACGAAAAAGAAATCCTTTTCCTTGGATTTCTCAGAAACCAAACAGAGAATACAGATATTCTGTAACACTGTTTTTAATGATACTACGACTCATTTAGCAAAAAGGCTCGGCATTTCAGCTAGAAACTCTGCAAAGATATCTATAATGTTAATTAACAGAGAAAACGGAGTTAAAATAAAGAAAAGCAGGGAAGTCAGAGAGAGAAGGCATCACATTGATCAAAATTCAAAGCAGTTTCTCGATTAACGTTAAGAGATAAATTTATATATAAAAAAAAAAAAACAGAAAGAGTTTTTTAAAAAAAAAAAGAAAGAAAGAAGGAAAGAAAGAAAATTTGAGAGAGAGAGAGAGAGGGGGAAGACACCTGAGAAGAAAGGAGAGAATGGGAAGCAAGAAGAGGCCCTCTTCTTCTTAATCTCTTTCCGTATGCTGGTATGTGGTATGTGAAGTGCGTGCGTGCGTGCGTGCGTGTGTGTGTGTGAGAGAGAGGGAGAGAGGGAGGGAGGGAGGGAGAGAGTGTAGAGTGAAAGCAGAGGGACTGGACAATAGATGATAGATATATGATATATCAGTTTTTTGCACACAGCACAGCTCTCTCTCTCTCTCTCTCCTCCCACCTGCTCAGTGGCGCTTTTTAATTTTTATGCATGAATTTTTTATTGCAGCGTACAGACAGACACGTTACTTTCTTGCATTTAACTCGCTTTTCCTACCACCTCAAAGCGATTACAAGACGGGATTATTAACCAAATATTTATAAACTCCCCTGAGTTTCTTTGCATAATCTAGTTAATTTCGAGCAATATCATGTTGAACCTGACTGTACAATTTTTATGTGGATATGCATATGATTTATGTAAAATTGGCTGTGAACAAAGAAAGAGAAGTAATTAAAGGCGGTGGCGGAGCTGGTGAGATATCTGAGCAGCCGCATCGCATTAATCAGAGTGCCGTCCGTCTGCACAATCTTTGCCGTAAAAGCTGTGCAATGATCCCTACTATTTGTTCACGTAAAAATCCAAATTCTAAAAGAGAGTTCTGCTACCCGTATGAACAATGGAAACAACACCACAATTAATTACACCTCTACTACTATTTCATGGAAAGCGGCCTTTCAATAACTATTTTCTAATTTTTTTTTATGTTTATTCATTATTAAAAATACATCGGAAAAAAAACACTTTTTAATTTAAAAAAATTAGTTTAATTTTCATAAAAGTATTTTTATTTTATTTTAAGTAAATTATATTTTTCAGAAATTATAAATCCAAAAAAATCATATTATTTATTGATTATATCAAATTTAGTTTTTAATTTTTTTATTATTGAATGTTTTATTTTGAATTTTTTAAAATTTATTTATTTTCAATTTTATTTCTTAGAATTTGAAATAATTTGATTTTTATATTAATTTTGATTCCTATTCTTTTTATTGTTAATTTTTTTCTCTCTTTTTTTTTTAATTGAAATTTTTGATCTATTATATTTAGTTATTATTCTTTTGAGTACTATTTATTTTATTTAAAATAATTTATGAAATTATAGTTTTTCCTTTAAAATTTCATCATCTTTCAACTTTTTTTATCCATTAGATTTGATCCTCACTCTTTTTATTGTTATTTATATTATTTGAAATAATTTAATATATTTTTTTTTTTAATTTCATCCCCCTTCAACTTTCTCATGTGTTAGATTTCATTCATATTATTTTAATAAACTTGAAAAAAAAATATAAATAAGTTATTTTTCAGCATGTTTTTCATATTATAGTCAAACACTAAAAAATATTTCCAACTTATTTTTTATAACATTGATAAATATTAAAAAATAATTTATTTTTCAATAATTCACTTTTCAAAAAAATTACCTTCTACTAAATAAAACAAGCCTAAAATTAAAAATAAACACCAGCACTATAAGGTTTTTTTAACGCTGGTCATACCAAACGATAGAAGTTGGCTTCTTCTCACCCTTGAAAACATCAATATTTAAGTACTAAATTGAAGAAAAAAAAAATCAAGGATGATTAAATCAACCAATAAGTAATTAATTAGCATAAATAAGTAATAAACAAAGGGGTAATACCTCCTTCCATTGTTGTTACAATTATGTGTCGACTTATAAAATTATATAATTTTAATGTACCAATATATATTTAATGTGAAAAATCAAATTCAAAAATCAAAAATCAATAAAATCAGACTTGATTCATGAAAAATCAGTAAATTCAGTTGAAATCATGCAAAATAATGATTTTGCACCGAAGTTTACAAGTGTATAGGAAATATAAATACCATTGTTGATTCCTAAATTATGTAGCTATATTTCTAATTTCACCAACTCCTTCTCTAGAAACTCTATTTATGCACTCTCGCTAGATTGTAAAGCTCCAGAAATTACACTACAGAAAAACCTCTGATAAGGCAAACTCAAAAGTTGCAACAAATGGTGGGACTTTGGAGGTATGGTATGAGGTTTCGTTAGTTATTAGGAGTTGATTTATGGTCCTCTTTTTTTTTTCTTATTAAGTGAACATAAACGTATTAGTCACCAAAATATTTCAAATAATATAGTCATTTGTACGATGTTTTCTTAAACTATTTGTCAATTACTGATAATCTTCTATTTTTCAAGGCTTTTCCATGATCTAGTGTTCATAAAAATTGTTAGCTTTGCACTTGAGGTGTTGGCCCAGCGGTTGAAGGGACTTGTTCCTTTCCTCTGCATCCTGGGTTCAAACCTCATCGTGCACGTCTGTCACCCCCGCGGTGCCTTACATGTTCACTGGGTTTGCAGGATGTTCAGTGAGCCATGAGATTAGTCGTGGTGCGCGCAAACTGACCCGGACATCAATGTAAATAAAAAAAAAATTGTTAGCTTTTAAATACGTGGCATGTTACACATACTTATAAAGTTAATCTTGTATGCATGTTCTTTATTTTATAAACATTTATCTTCTAAGTTTCTTTTAATTAATCCTAGTTATCATATAACATCTACTTATTTCCATATGTTTTTGTAGTATAACACTATGTTGGCTAAAACAGACTTATAAAAAAAAGCTATCCGATTAATTGCTGGTTTGGTATTGCATTTTTAACTGTGCTGGGATACTTTTAAAAAATATATTTATTTAAAAAAATATTAAATTAATGTCATGAGAACATGGAACCTAAGAAGCCTACTTTGCAAGCAAGGAATAGGTACTCTTTCTTGCACCAGCTATACACGTGTCTTGCGGATAGAGAGAGTGGGACTGAGTTTATTTAATTTGAAACTAAAAGCTGGTTAAAAAAAAAAGTTGATCATAGAATATATCTCATTCAGTTTGGTGTACGGAATATTATAGATGATGATTCTAAATAATGCCATCATTTTAAAGGTACTGCTGTACCCTTCTTTAACAAACACAAATCTATTATTTATCAGTACTTTTATGTAAATAATCACTTGGGATGATTCATGATTTTTATCTTTATTAGAAATAAAAATAAATAAATTGAAATATAATAAAGATAATTTGCCGAGGACACATCACACCTATTATTGACAACAATTCATGAAGTTACTATATGTTTTAGCCATATCCTTTGTTATTTGTTATACCTGAATAAATAATGGAACAGCTTTCTGGTGTAAAAAAACCCCACAGGAACACTTGGAGTATTTTTTTTGGTTTTTAGCATAGTTAAAAAAATAATAAAGTAACATAGTGAATAAAATATTTTAAGATATAATACTATTTAACGAACCGCAATTACTATTTGCGACGCTTAAGTAGCAAATACCAACAAAAACTCTTATTTTATTCTTGTTATTCTCTTATTTTATTCTTATTATTTGTGACGCACGAGATGTAAATGATATTTGTGATTTTATTCAAAATCAATACAAAATTACAAATAGCCCATTTCTTCTCCTTTCTCCCCTCTTTCTCTCCCCATAGCCACCAACCACTCCACCTTCGCTATCATCTGCAACCTTCCTTCTTCTTTTTCTTTTAAATACAAAATACATCTAAAACACTACAAGATCACCTATAAGCATCTTAAAATAGCATTAGTAGATCGTGAAAAATATTAAAAATATTGGTATATATATCAGCATTTCAGGTCCATCCACATACTAGAATGTGATATTAATACTCCTCACACCTACCTCGATATTTCATACTCTTCCTTGAGTTCCTGAATTTATTTAGAATACAACAAGTTGCAATTTGAAATTGATTTGGAATTACAATGAAAAATTTTCACTCTTTATTTAAGTCTTGCAGGGCCCCACCATCCATTTAGTATGGAAAATACAAACTCAGTATGGTAGGTAGATTCGTGACATTTATTGGTGGAAAATTTTACCATGATAATACTAAACGGTAGAAAATAAAATATTTCTTTGGAGCGAAACCCGAGTATACATACTAGTTAGATATTAAAAGGAGATTAACCAGCAACTCTTACGGTATGTTATGTAATAAAACATGTGGTATGATGACTTGTTATATTCTTATATTTTAATGGTACAATTTATTTAATTATAATGTAATGTGCAGATACACGGCATAAGAAGAAAAATAATGTAATGAATCAATACATGATTAAAAAGTAATTATGAAAAGACTTAGTGAATAGATTATTTTACTATATGAACTAAACTGTATTTTTATAAAAATACAAGGACCAAAGACTAAACTGAGGCTTTTGAAATTTACAGGAACTAAAGATATTTCAATTATGAGAAATGGTGAGAATATTAAAATATCATTTATTTTTATATTACAAAAGTATTTTAAAAAAATTATTTATTTTTATTTTTTTAAAATTATTTTTTTATATTTTTATATCATTTTGATATATATTTATTTACAAAAATTATTTTAATATTTTTTTTTATAACAAATAACTACCATGTATTTTTTTTAAAAAAAAAAATAACTGCCACATAATAAAACAATAAAGGGCATTCCAGAACCATTTAATAAGTAATTTAATAGTAAGATCTTGAAAATAAGAAATTTACTCCTTTATAATCTCAGATTCGATAGCTAACTACTATACCAGACCCATAAAATAAAATTAATCAAGATACACAATCTAATCTAAAAACCAAAGTTTATAATAATAATAATTAAAAGGCATCCCAGCCCTTACTCTATTCAATCCTAAAGATGGACAGGATCATCCCTGGAAGAAGCCCTGATCATAACAAGGCTTGATTTAAACAGAGCAACTTCACAATAGCTTGGGACTCGGGAGACCTGAAATTCAACAAGATGGTCGTCGGGTACATTCCAAGCCTTAACATGTTCAAGTCTTAGATTGCCTGAGAAAACATTATTGCACAGCAAACACATAAACAGGTTACAGCACCACGCATCAAAATATAAAAAAGTAAATTTATCACGTAACCTGTAAAATGCATTCCTCAAATTATATAACTAAAATTCCAAGAAGCAGCTGTGGCCTCGGCCACAACCATCACAAGGTTTCTTCTGAAATAAAAAATATTCCATCCAAAATGTAAATTTTGGTTCAGGGAGCGGCTTCCCCTAAAACTGAATTATTTGAAGCAAAATTCGCCGGACTAAATTCTCACAAGTCAAGATTTTCATCACCATCTAACCTAAAAGAAAATAAGTGACTGAAGATTCAGCTTTTGTTTAAGCACCACCAGATCCATACTTCTTGCCAAATACAATCAGCTGCAACTTGTCGTAACCAGCAAGGACACCAGCACCAGCGACAGCACGGAGGATGTTTGCTCCAGCACCCTTGAAGAGAGACTTGGCACCTTCATTCTTCAAAATCTGAGAGAAGGCATCAAGTGAGCTCTTGTACTTGACAGCTTCACCAGATGTCATCATCATTCTTCTACGAACAGTGTCAATGGGGTAGGAAGCAAGGCCAGCACCATTGGTGATGAGCCAACCAAGGGCAAAGCTAGCAAAGAAACTATCCTGTAAAAATCAGAACAGAAAACTACGTGTTAAAAACCCAAAAACACTAATTTATTCAGCAGAGCTTTTTGGCAGTTTGAACAAAAAGAGTTAAATCAGTGATCTGATTTCAAAATTAATAAATGATAAAGCAACCATCTTGCAGACACAATTCATTCCAGTAGATAATTAAAAAAATATTGGGCTTCAAGCACTGAAAGTAAGAGCTTAGTACGGTGGTGCTAGTCAAAGATTTTATAGCGACGAGGGAACAAAAAAGCCAAATACATTTACAACAGAGCTAAATGCATTTACTAAGCAAAAAAAACCATCATTCCTGTCTCAGGAAGTGATTAAATTCCATGCCTGTTTAGGATGCGGTTTAACCTGCTTTTTATGAAAATTTGATTTTTTTTTTGCATTAAAATATTTTTGTGTTTTTATATAGTTTTGATATGATGCAGTTAAAAAAAAAATTATAGATAAAAAAAAAATTATTTTGATGTATTTTCAAGAAAAAAAAAACATACCAACACTCAAACACCCCCTTCGCAGCTAAAATGTAAACCTACTTTAGTGTCCACACAATCTTGCAACCACAATAATTAGACAGATGAATATAATTGTTTCCACTAACCTGCATGCTACCAGTAAGAAGCACTGGCTTCAAGGAGTCGTACATTCCAAAGTAGAGACCACGATAGACAATGATTCCAACACAGGAAATGTTAAATCCACGGTAAAGCCCGGCAAGACCATCAGAAGCCATTGTTTTCCTATAGACATCAATGAGCCCATTGAATTGCCTCCCTCCTCCCTTCTTTGCAGCCTTGGCATCATTGGCCAAACGGGTTCGCGCATAATCCAATGAATAGACAAAGAGAAGGGAAGAAGCACCAGCTGCACCTCCTGAGGCCAAGTTTCCAGCAAACCACTTCCAGTAGCCATCTTTATCTTTCTTAAAGTTGAAGAGCCTCTTGAAGTAATCCTTGAATGCAAAGTTCAAGGCCTGACAGATTCACAATAGCAATGAGCATAGAATTCATTATAAAAAAAAAAAGGTTATCTAAATAGAAAAGATATCAACTTCAAGATGCTAGCATACCTGAGTGGGGAAATAACGGATGACATTGGCAGTGTTTCCTCTCCACAAGGACCCAAACCCTTCATCCTTAATTGTTCGCTTAAAACAATCACCAATGCCCTTGTAGGGTTCAGAGAGCCTGCCAGATTTAATCATCTCATCCTGGTTTTGAATCAAAAGCTTAACACGCTCGATAGGAGCAGCAGCAGTTTTGGATACAGCAGCAGATACTCCCCCCATAAGGAAATCAATAGCAAAGCTGGCCAAACCTTTTTCTGCGGGGGCTTGAACAAGAACAGAAGAAGCAGTTGAAGGAACAATAGATAAATCGGTGGCAACTGCGCATGTCCGTCCCATGGGGTACTGGAAAGCAGGGTTTGAGTAGTTTCCATAAGCACGCCTTTGGTATAGAGCCGGCCTCTGGAAAGCCCCATCACAACCAAAATCTTGGGAAACGCTGGAAAGAAGGAACTGGCCAGCTACTTTCTTCATAACAGAAGGGTGTTGAATCTGATCGGCCATTTTGCCTTTCCCTGCAAAGATGCAAGTACAAGTTGTTAAAAACTGCTTACTTTAAAGGCAATAAAAAAAGCCTAGGCCTATGCAAATTGACACGTAATGATACACGTAAAGGTAAAATTGGCAAGAGGCTAAAAACACTAAATTCAGACAATGAACCATCTGTATAAGCAGAACAAGGAACATTTACGGGGATAATAACTACCGTAGAGCATCATACAAAGCGAAACAAATAAGTTTTGGGTTCTTCCAAGAATACTGGGGCGACATGAATCCAAAGAGCCCAAGTTCTCAACAGAAAATTACTAATCAAAACTATGAAGCCAAACTCACATTTATAGCAAGCAAATAAGCAGAAAAACATAAATAACCAAAAGCAAAAAAGAAGAGGCTAAGAGACAAATTATTGAGGCTAGCCAATAAATACAACATCAATTCAATGAACAGCTCAATTCAATTCATCTAAAAGTGTAAAACACTGAAATTAGATAAGCACGTGATGTGAGACATTCCTTGAAACTATCAAAATAAATTAGTTGAATTACATTTTTTTGTTAAAACATCCAAAAAATCACAGATGCAGATAGAAAATTAAGAGAGTGAAAGAAAGGAGTGAATTGCTTTCGCAATAAATTCCAATAATATCATGACAAACTCAAACATGTAACATTCTAACAGATCTGAAATTAATTTTTCGTATTGCAAAATCGGGAAGAGAACAAAGCAAGAAAAAAAGAGTTAAACAGATCCACCACAATTCGAACAAATACAATCAGATCTAATAAATAAAACAACGACGACAGTTCAAGAATCAATATATATGCCTAAAACTAATGCACAAGCGGCACATAAGATTTACGAGAACAAGCAGTACATGTACAGATCTAATAAAACAGATTGTAGAAACAGGATCTGATTAGAACTGACAAGAGAGATCGTTCGATTTTAGCTTTGGAGAAATCAACAAATCTAAGAGAAAACAAATAGCAATGAAAGCAAACGAGAGATTTGAAGAGAAGAGAACCGAATATTTCTCTGTGTTTAACCTGATTAGTGGCTGTGATTGGCGGACGAAGCTAGAGAGATATTTAGGGCTCTCTCCGACTTTCGCTGAGCGTTGACAGAAAATGCAAAAGCAAAGAGAGAGATTTGTGGAGGAGGAGTGACTTCGAAATTAACGAAACCGTCGCGTATTTAAAATGGTACTATGCGACAGCGGCTACACCATCAAATTTTTTAATATTCTAACCCTACTTATTATTTATTAATTAAAATATTATTTATTGGATTCCAATATCCAATAAATATCTATTATTTACTATTATTTATTATTTAGTAAAAAATAAATTAGTTAATAAACTTAATATATATATATATATATATATATTTTTTTTTTGAAACATATATATCTCTATTCAATGATAAATATTATTCATTTATACTTGTGTTTTATATTAATATTAAGGCATGTATATATCATTTTGGATTAAAAATATTTAAATATTCTACAAATATATTTATATAATATAAATAAATATTTTAGGTTAGGCTCTAGTAGATTTCGGGTTAGGTTTGATAATATTTATACCCTACTTATTATTTATCAAATCCAAAAAATTCTTCTATATTTAGGTTAGGCTGAGTCAATATCCATCATATTTAAATTAAATTGTCATCTTTGCCTATATGCATTGCTTTGTTTTGCTTATCAATTACCATATGAGTGTGTTTGGTATTTGGTAGTTGTTGTGATTATAATTTGAAAAAAATTATTTTATAAAAAGTACTTTTAGTTAAAGTTGGTTTGAAAAAATAGATGTTTGGTTAAATATGTGATTGAAATTGAGGTTGAATAAAAAGTAGCTTAATGTGTTTAGTTAAGAATGCTTTTGAAATTGAGGTTATAAAATAATTTTAAAAAATATTTATTAATATTGATGATTTTTAATTTAAATATTATAGATTTAACTATTGTTATTACATCATGAAATAAAATAATACTTTATATAAAATATTTTTTATTGTTCCGTTAAAATATATACAATTCTATTATATATGAAATACATCCGACAAGGACTACAGTTTTTACAAATTTCTTAAAAGCGCAGCAGCATCATATAAAATATAATCAGGAACAAAATTGGGATTACGATCAAATTCTGCAAATGCTACGACATCAAGCGACCTCTGTCTAATTTATATAGTGTCATTGAATAATGTTTAACTCTAGTTTTTTTAAATAAAACACAATTAAAAATAAAAAATAAATTTTATTTATTTTTATTTTGCCGAGTCAGACCCAATTCAATGTATTTTTAGTTTTGGACCGGACCCAATCCGACAGGAACAGTGGAGAATGTCTCCACTGTTTACTGAATAGTGGAGCATGGCTCCACTGTGCACTGATTCCTCCCCCCACAAGAAGTAGCAAAATGTTGCTTCTACAAAACCTGCGGTATAGCTGAATTTTTGGTGGGTCCTACTAGCATAAACCACTGTTTTTTCTTAACCAAACGATAATATTTGTGGCTGCGGGTGAACCTCACCCGCAGCCACACTATCAAACGATCACAAAGCGGGTAGGTTGTGATTTGTTGCCTCATCAATTTTAGGCATATTGGACAACAAGCATTTAAAGTAAAAAAGAATAGGCAAATTTTTATTTTATTGAAATAACATAATTTTAAATGTTACCGTTTAAAATCGCAACATTTAATTAATGTCACGGTTTAGAATTACAACATTTAATTTGTATCGTGTTTATGAAAAACGACAATTAAATGATGTCACATTTCAAAACCGCAACATTAACTAAACATCATTGTTTTGAACCACGATATTAATTAAATTCCAATAGTCATTACAATCATTCCACGAAAATCCAATAACGAAATTCCTCTACATCTAAATCTAACAAAAAATAGTTTTTATGAGATTTATTATTTAGTTTATTAATCTTATATTTAATTTAGTTAGTGATTTTAAAGAGTAAGAAATTTTCCAATTTTAACAAAATATTGGCAGAGTTTTCCTTATTTAACGAACTATATATCTAAATGTTTGTCCTGCTTAAAAATACTTGCAAATAACCACAATAATTAAATACAACAAATTCTCACATTTTATAATCACAAGTAGGCTCAAGAAAGCAAATTAATAAACATATATACATGCAAAAAGAATATAAAATACTTAAATAACACAACATTTTAGTAATAGAAATCTCAAAATATGTCAACATAACAAATATATATATCTACGTCTACATTATTAACTAGATGATTGATGTGAGACAAAAGAGATTTAAAGCCTAGTAAGAAAGAAAAGAAAAGGCCAAAGAAAGAGAAGAAAACACTAAAAAAAAGAAGAAGAATGGGTGTTGGAAAAGTCTATAACTTTGTAATTTTTTATTCAATTCATCAAAACTATGTCTATAACTTTGTAATTTTTTATTCAATTCATCAAAACTATCTAACATTTAGAAAAGTAAGGAATAAATATTAAAACATTGACTAGAGTAAACAATTGGGCTAATAGGTCAATAAATATTAAAACATTGATTAGAATACCTAACAATAGTTAAATCAGGCCCAATAAATAAAATCTAATTAAGAAACCTCAACTAAAAGTTTAAATAAATTAAACCAAAAAATATAAATTAAAGCTCAATCTCCTAGTGGTTTTGGCTACTCTCTATTGTTTACGATCGTACAAGTGTGTAAACAATGTCTCGGATCCAGTTTCCCCACCAACTCTTTTGGATTGGAGAATCTCAACCCCATCAAGTATAGTTTAAGATGACACCAATAATGCACCCAAAGATCATAATCAAACTACTGTGATGTCTCTATGATAATCCAAGTATAATTTAAATCTAGTCATCTAACTCATATACTAGGATTTGTTAAAGTACACCATCCCTAGTAAAACTAATTTATGCATCCAAAGTAGCATTAATATGTTTCTTTTGTGAAAAATATAAGGATAATTGAGCAAAAAGATCATCAAAGAAAGATTGTTATGTTTTAAATATAACAAGGTCTTTCATGTCAAAAGTAAAGCTAACATCATAGTTTAATAGCAATTTAATGACATAATTATTTGATTCAATTAATGACAACACTTGAATGGTCTAGCACTACTCACTTGTTTATGACTGGTTTTCAAATGACACCATTCACGTTAAATTTGTTTAATGAAATAATTTCCAATATCAAGTGCATTATGAAACTTACATAAATCAACTTCAATACTTGTTTAAATATGTTTTATGATCTTGGTATGCAAATTATAAATTCTATATGCAAAATATTCAGCTGAATTAGACATCTTAAAGTGAGGAAACATAGAGAAAAGATCTACAGGCTTTTCAGGTTCATAACTACGAACATTATATGATTGAGGGTGTGGAGTGGAACAAACATTATTTGAAGCCTTATTAGATATAATTTAGACATAATCAAGTAAATTAAGATTATCTTCATCTTTTATATCACATGTTAGGGTTAAAGGATTAAGAAGCTCGACAAATTATTTAAGACTTATGACATGTTGGATGTCAAACATAAAGTATAAAGCATTAAGAGCTTATGAGGTTGTTCAAAATCTATGACATGTTGAATGTTAAGAATAGAAGATGAAGAATCAGGAAGCTCAGAATGCTGCAAAAAATCTATGACAAGTTAGGTGTCAAGTTTGGTGGGTGGGTAATTAAGTAGTTTAAAATAACTAATATTATAAGACTTTTTCGGGACTATATTTACCTTTTCGAGCCATTCCACTAAAGATTTTCCTAAAACATCTTCCTCTACCACTAAAATATAATTATTATTTTCTTTATTAATCTCATTTATAGACTCATTTGGACTTATAATGTTAATTTCCTCTTCTTGGACATCCCCATCATTTAGGTCACTAAAGTCCTCATGATTAGGTTTATACACTTGCATACAATAGTCTTCTCTCTCACCTATATCTTTATGTTCTTAGATGGCTAAGGGTTTAAAGATACAGTTAACAAAGATATGATTGGAACCTTGATATTTATCATATTTACCTTTATCCTAGATATTTCATTGGTGGCTTGTTTACCCTTATCTTATTTATAAATTTGAGCACTGCTAGGATTAGACCTAAGGGGTGGAACACTTAATAAAGAATTATTATTTCTAAATTAAGACCTAAAATGGGTCCTAAATAGGTCTTAATGTTTTCTCAATCGACTTTTTATAAGCAACTTATAATCTTGTATTACATTATAAGCTTGGCCAAGAGTAAAAGCACTTATGAACATGATTAATTTTGTAAAATCATTATCCAAACCTTTACAAAATCTATGCAAAGTCATGACTTCATTTTCCTTTTATGGCATATCTCATAAAATAATCATTAAATTGTGTTATATACTCATTGATAAACTTGTTCCCTTGTCTTAGATTGTTTTATTAATATAAGATTTTATTCCTAAAAGAATGGGGTAGGTACTTATATTATAATTTTTGTTTTATTTTGGTTTAATAAGTTATAAGAGGTTTAGCTCTTCTCTCTAAACAATCCTCAATATCTCTCCAATAAAGTTTGGCTTCACCAATTAGCATCATCTTATCAAATCTAACTATTTTATTATCAAACAAATTATTTCACTCAAAGAATTGATCAATGTCATGAATCTATATATCAAAAATCTAAAGGTTATGACAACCGTTAAAAGTATGGGCTTTTATTTTGTTATAACTTATGACTTACTCTTCAAGGTCATCGTGTTTAGAGTAACCTAAATGATACTCATACTGGTGACTCTTAGGGAGAACTTGCCTATAATGATTATTCATGTGATATTTATTGGTCTTTAAGTTTTTTATTTAAGAACTCATTTGGGGTTTAGTTTTTTAAAACATGTTAGTCATCTAGGTTTGCAGTTCCCCTCAAATGGCTCTAAAAGTATTATTAAGAGTCAGGTCCATAGCAAGTGTAGACTTAACCTTGAATACCAAATGATCATAAAACAAATGCATGCAATACTAACTTTAAATAAATAAATAAAATTAAGATTACTTCTAATTTTTACAAGTGAAATCACAATACAAAAATAAAGCTAATTTAATTTTTTTTAACGTGGAGATTAATCAAGAACAAAATATATAAAATTTTAAGCATATATTGTTAGACCCTTAATTGTAAATGATTAATCAAACGAAATGACATATACAATGACTCACAATTATAAAAAAGGACAAGATGCTAGATATCAATGATGAAAGAGGTTCATAAGCAAAAAATTAACAAATAAAAATGTAAGGTGTGATTTTTTTAGGCACAAAAAGTAATATTAATGACAACTTTAAATGACAAGTGTTAAACTAGAAAAGTAAGATTAAACAAATAAAAAGATATATAAATCTACTAACTAGATTGCTTGGTAGGAAAATGTTAAATGAAGTTGTTGCTGATGTAGCGTTGACATGACAGTGCAGTAATGACATGGCACTGACATAGAAGAGACTAATGACATAGCGATGATGTGGAAGACATCGATGATATGTTAGTCACTAATGATGTGGCAGTCACTGCTGACATAGGTTCTGGTGTGGCATTTGCAGCTTCCTTAAGTTGTGTGCTAATATAACAGTTGTCATGGCAATTAGAGCTCTAACATGGTAGATGAGGGATAACGTGGTAGGTAACATTATAGGGGTTAATTAATTTGGCTTAAAAACTGTTATGAATTCCTTGTTGCTATTGTTTGCAATCGTATTCCCACAGCTTTATTGTGCAACATTATTGACTTGGATTTGTCTTTATGGTGGTTGTGTGAACATGGATACGTTGAACTAATATAAAGGTCTTGGTTAAGGTGAATTTTGGTAAATTTATAGAAGATGATATTAAATATGGTCTGTGTTGAAGATAAACAATGTTTTTTTTTTTTTTTGTTAATAATGATGATCAACTTATAAATTTTCACTAGCCCTAATAGATTGATTAATTGTAAAAATAATTAAAAGCTCGTGCGTTGACACCAAAGTTGATGCAAGATAAAAGAAATTTAAAGCTTAACAAGAAAGAAAAGAAAAGGCCAATAAGAAGAAGCCAAAAAAAAAAGGAAAAAAAAAGCTCTAAAAGAGAAGAATATGGGTCGGAAAAGTCTGCAACTTTGCATTTTTTTATTTAATTAATCAAAACTATTTAACATGTAGAAAAGTAAGATAAAAATACTAAAACCCTAACTAGAATAAACAATTGGGCCCATAGCCTAATAAATATACTTAACAATAGCTAAATTATGCTTGACAAATAAAGCCTAATTAAAAAATCTCAACTAAAAGTTCAAATAAATTAAATAAAAAAAACATAAGCTAAAACTCAATCTTTTAATGGTTTAGGCTACCTTTTATCGTCTATGATCATACAAATGCATAAACAATGTCTCGAATCTGGTGTCCCTACCAATGATCCAGGGTGATTAATAACGCTTTTGATCATGCTCCTATCTGAGTGGCCTCGTTCTCTACCATGACATCATCAAGAGTTAACCTATCTTTAAAGTTATCAAGTTTGTTGTAGTAAACATTGAACCACCGAGATACATAGATGTATCATTTGTGTTCTTCAACAATATTACGAAGCATTGATACGACCTATTAACTTTCTTGTAGCAACAAGTCAATCTAATATTAATAAAAATTAATGTTAAATTAAAATATCAATAAATAAAATGAATCGTTTAACATATATTAATTATATAAGAAAAGATTTGATTACGTACAATATTTTGAACCCACTAGGCGTGTTGCTCGTATTACATGCATGTAGGTAAAAGAACCTGCTTAAGATATGGTATAATGACCTGACATGTGATAATCATATACCAAATTGTATACTCATGCATCTCCATATATATATCGTATTCCTCTAAGCATCTCACTATAATATATAAGCTTCATGACAACTTAACCAATTATAATCATCATTTTTGCCCCAATGATTTATGGCGTACAATGCATCACTTATATCAATGTTGGTTGGAATGTGTTGTTTATAGCTAAACTATCACATTACTCAATTTGGATAAATGTAGATCAACCATCTCAAAAAATATCAACAGAACCACTGATGCCCATATGTTTATCCCGCTAGTGCAAACAACTGAAGCAATTGTCAATCTTTAATCTTTATAAGGCATCCACATAACATGTAAAACATAAGTATCTTAAATATTAAACAACAATAATTCGGTGAAGTTAAGTTTTTTTTTTAACTAATGGTTCAAAAAACTCCTAGATAGATTGATGTCTATGTAGCTCACTCCGATAAAATGACAACACATGTGTTGGATTATTATCAAATATTCTACTAGCGCACTGTAGCTCAACCATCTAAAAAATATCAACGGGACCACTGATGTTCATATAGTTATCCTACTAGTATGAATAACTGAAGCAACTGTCAATCTTTCATCATCGTAAGGTGTCTACATGACACGTAAAAGATAAGAATCTTATGTATTAAACAACAATAATTCGATGAAGTTAAGTTTTTTCTTCAATAAATGGTTCAAAAAACTCATAGATAGGTTGTTGTCTATCTAGTTCACTCCAATAAAATGAAAACACATGTGTTGGATTATTATCAAGTGTTTTACTAGCACGTTACCTAACATTACAAATATATCAATTTAATTATATTTTTAAAGTTACAAATAAACAATATAAATGTATATAATTGCAAAATAATATTGAAATAAATTCATCCTAGTGGGAGCTGAGTATAACCCTTATAATCTAGACAGTCATAAGTTGCATTTAAGGAGTTTAGAGTTGGTCTATATGAAGATGTTCTTAGAACCATAACTGTTATTAAATAAAAATGAGTTATTTTTTCATGTTAAAACACAAACATTTAAAATATAAATAGTTATTTTAAATTATCTCATTCATACCTGTAGAAGTAGCAAACATTTATCAACTTGTTTTGTCCCTTTTATGCATGGAATAAATGAATATCTATACAGGGATGCTAAGACAACAAATCTTCTACTATATATGAGATAAAAGGTGAATTGAGCAGCCACATTGATAACACAAATTTTAGTTGGGTATGGATTAAATTTAGGAGTTATTTTGGCAACCTATTAGGGTGGTATCAATGATTGTGTGATGGTAATTCTATAATGGTGTAAAAACTATTTTCAATAATAGAATTAAGTGTAATATGAGGTTAGACAAGCAGTATGTCTAAGTGAGAAATAAAATTATTTTGGTAGTGCAATAAATAAGCTTTGGGGTTGTCTTTAAAATAGCACAGGGATATAATTTCAAAGCTATTTGTTAGTGTAATGCGTAGAAATTTAGAGTTGTTTTTAGAGCAACATTGAGATGTGCAAAAAAGAGTTGTTTCATTGGCATAATAGGAAAAAGGATGATCATTTTGGGACAACAATTATGATGTGTTTTCAGGAGTTGTCTAAGCAATATAAAATTTGATGTTAACGATTGTTTTGGAACAATAATAGAGGATAAAATAAAAAAATAATATAATTTGCATCAAAGTTATACATTGAGATTATTATAATGAATTATAAATCTATCTAGATAATAATAAAATATTGATTGAAATTGTCTATAAAACTGTAGAACTACACATTTGGATTGATATAAACTTATAAAAATCATGACACTTTGATTAATAAAGGTAAGGTAAGCAGTAGAATAGAAAAATAGATTTATGTTTAAGAGGGATAGTTGAAGTAAAAACATTTATAAGGAATGTTGGAATCGAATTGATCATAACAACAATGATTGAGTTGATTACTCAATAAGTTTAAGCATGAAAATAGTTGGTTAAAATGATAAAAAAATCAAAGAATTCTTGATTTTTTGTTAAATATATTCTAAAGACCGTGATGAAAATTGATTATATTATAATGTTATTTGGTTGTTTTAGATTCAACATCAACGCGTCAAAAGTAGAATCTTAATACTATAACTTTTCTTTTTTAGCTATAAGTACTGATTTTTGAATATCAAGACATCTTATATCTTTTGGGGTCTGAAAATAAATAGATTATGAATTTATAATATGTGATTTAAAAGATATTATCTTCTTGCACCTACAAAATTTATTCAAGTCGTTGATGTTTATAATTTTATTAAGGTTTTGATATTGTTTCATTTATTTCATGAGCAATTATCTTTTATGCTAAAAAGTGATGTCATACTTGAAAAAAGATGTGAAAGTTGTTGAAATAATGATGTGATATTTGATTCAAAATTTGAAAAATTATTTTAAAAGTGTACGCATGATTATCGATAATTTAGGATGTCCTAAATATATATATAAAAAAAAAAAAAAACTTTGCTGAAATTTTGGTAGAAATCTTAGTAGTGTTTATATGAATATTTTGAAATGTGTGTATATAAAAAAAAAATATCTTGATTTTTCAATGAATCTAAAATCATCCAATCTAAAATCGGAAAATGTTACACTTACACTATATGAAGAGACATATTGGTAGGAGGTAATTATTGATAAGAAAGCATGCAAACTCTAACGAGAGGTTTAAAACCAAATCATGTTTAGAATTCAATTCAATTTCACATGTGATTTGAATTTTATTAATAACCTATTATAATTTTTATGTTTGGAATAAAATATTAAACTATATAATTAAATATAATTATATTGTTTTTAATATATGTGAAAATGAATTGAATTAAAAATCTTAACTATAACCCTTAAATAATTTTTAAAGAGGAAAAAAAGACTTGTAATTTATCTATAGTATTAATCCCTTTTTGTTTTCCCTATAAATACCAATCAAACAACCATGGACAAATCTTTAACAACAACTTTGTTCTTTATTTGTCTCATCTCTAGCTCACACTTTCAGAAACTATATTTTTTTTGTAAACCAAACATTTCTCAACATCCTCCCAATGATAATGATTCATTGTTTTCCTCCTTCATTACGATCTATTTGAAAGAGTAATTATAGTTGTTTTTTAAAATTCTTTTCATTTAAAAATATATCAAAATAATATATATTTTTTTATTTTTAAAATTAATGCTTCAAAATGATATAAAAATACCAAAAAAAATATTAATTTGAAGCAAAAAATAAAAAAAAAATTCATATATTTTCAAAACCACTTTTAAAACACAAAAAACAAACCTTGAGCTCGTAAATTTCTTGAAAAATATGGGTTTCAATGCTAGTTTAACAACAATCAATTGTTTATATTTAACATAATATTTTTTTGTTATTTTTTTATGTAAAATTGAATTTGCCTACTTTTTTTAGAAAGTCCAAGAAATGCCCATTTTAAATTACATATTACACAATACAACACAGACAAGCCAATTAAAATTCAATTACTCTCATCTTAGAGAATTCCATGACTCAAACAAGAAAACATACTCAGAAATGAAAATCATCCAAAAATAGCCTTGTGATTAACGGTAAATACATGAGCTGCTGGGCTAGTAAACTGATCATCTTTGAATCTTCCTCGCTCTCTTTCTTTTATTTTGACAAAAATCTTCACGAATAAAAAAAGAAAAATACTAACAAAGAACTAGTGTGGGTTTCGTAAAAGGGCAGGAAAAAGACGATGAGAAGTTTCGTAAAAAATAATGTTTATGTTTTAAGAGTACTTTTAAAATATTATTAGATGAAGGAGGGTCTCTTACTTAATTTGTTTTTAGCTATTTTTAAATAATTTAATTTTATTTATAATTTAAATCAATACTCTAAATACTAGATTATTTTTTGTTCGGTTTAGTTTTTTATTAAAAAAAATAACTAAACCGAATTAAAAAAAAAACAGAGACCGTTTCAAACTGACTGATTTTGGTTCTGTTAAGTCTTTTTAGAAAAAAACTGGTTCAAATCAGCTTGACTCGGTTTTTTCAGTTTCGGCTAGTTTTTTTTTCCGGTTTGGCTTGATTTTTTGGGTTTGGGTTTGATTTTTCGGTTTCAAGCTTATAAAATTGAAACCAAACAGAACCAATCAATTTTTTTAAAATTCTAATCGGTTTAATCTATTTTTTTCACGATTCGATTTTTTCAGGTTTTTTTTGTTAATTTTCTTGGTTTAATCAGTTTTTCAATTTCTTTTTCACCCCTACTAAATATAAGCATTTTCCTTTTATTTTTGTCATGATTTTATATATTTTCCATGTATTCTAAGCAACACATTAGAAAGATGTAATATTTATCTATTTTTATTAGAAACAATTATGGTATGTATTGGTGGGGCGTGCACCACGCGGGTGGGGCGTGATTCGTTGTTGAAAGGTTAAAAATGGTCAAACTGGGCTGCTACCTTTTCAAATCTTCGTTTTCTCAAGCTCTTGGAGGGAAATAGTTGCTTTCGGTTGACTGATAATAATAATAATAATAATAATAATAATAATAATAAAAGGGGATATAATTGAGTATTGGAAAAGTAACCAGCAAGGGGTGATTTTTTTTAGATTAATATAGGTTGGAGGCTAGTTTATAAGTGTCTTGATTATTTTTACAGATTATTTTTACAGATTTTAAAATTAATAATTATATATATTTTTATTAATCTTGAAATTTATAAAACTGGATAATTTTTTATTTTAGATTAATATAGTTGTTTTGACAGCATCTTGATTATTTTTTACAGGATTTAAAATTAATAATTATATAACTCTATTTATTCTAAGATTTATAAAACTTTAACTAATAATTTAAAAAAAAAAATCTCACCGGTTTATAATCTCAAGATTTAATAAGGAATGATTTTGAAAGCTAAAGAGATACATTCGAAATTCCAATTTCATGGGTGCTGCTTTTGCTTGCATTTCTTCCCGTTTTTCAACCACTGGTTGGAAATTGCTCGAATTTGATGTCTGGGCCCCGACTCGACAAAAGGGAGGGCATGAGCCGAGGCTTATCTGCGGCTTCTTTTCTCTTAAAAAAACGTAAATCTAGCTTTAGGGGATGCAACTTAATTAAAAAGAAAAGAATAATATTCAATTTAGTTGGCCCACAGGATAAGCAATTAGGAATAACACGGCCCGACACATTTGTTCCTCGTCACCTCGGTTTTTTCAAGTGTAATTGGATTGTTTTTATATTATCAAAAAAACTAATTTGCGAGGCGAAATCATTGGAGCCTTTTATGCATCTGCACTCTTTTACAAATTAATGTGGAATTAAACAAGTATTTTTTAGTTCTTGAACTCGTTTTTGTTTTGCATAATTGCTTTTTTTAAAAGAGAGGGCTAGATTCAAAGTTTAAATAACAGGTAAAATAAGTGATAATTTTGAATTTTATTTAAAAATTTATTTTAATCCCTCATGTTTTTAATAGATTGCTAGTCCTTTTAGTTGATAGGAATTCAATTTTGATATAAAATTTTATTTTTTTTTATTTTTTTTTTTGTGAGAGGAGAGAGGGGCTCATTGGATTCTCACTTAGAGAAAAAAAAATCGTCTTTAATGAATGTTTTGTGTATTTTTAAGGTTATTGATAAATTTATTAAGGATTTAAGAATGTTTTGAGTCAAATGAGTTTTGTTTTTAATTGAAAAACCTAAACCCCTATTTTTTTCGGCCCTTGATTGCTGAATTCTGTGGAAAATAAATGACATGTTGTCTTTTTTTTTTTTTTGTTCTCTCCAAACAAAAGCAGGGACACCCCCCTTAATTTTGTTTTTTAAATATGAATTTAGGCTAAATGCATAGGCTAGGCTATAAGCCCCATGTGTCTAGGTTGTTTTTTTAAGGACTAAGCATGTTGGGTCACCAGGTCCATGTGTTTGGGCTCTATTTTGCTTTTTATTTTTTTAAAATTTTTTATTTTATATTTTATTCTAAAAAACAATTCATTTAACCCAATCAAATTCAATAGCCGAACCTTAGGTTTAACAAGTTAATTCGCGACAATCAAACTATTACTTTCTCCCTTTTGTTTTCTTTTATACATGTTTTGTCCTTCAATTTAAAAAAACACAATTTCATCATTTATTATCAATGATCCACTTTATTAATTTTGGTCCAACAAACATATCATGTTTTTTTTTTTTTTAAATGTTTCATACAAAGAAATTACTATGTGATTTATTGTCATATAATTAAATAGAGATAATCTACAAGATAAAAAACTTATTGAATCATGTGGCGTGCATGGATTGCATCATGAATTTTCTTTATTGACTCGAGTTCATATAGTTTTTTTTTCAAGATTATCCTCGTGAGTTTTGTAAGTCAGTCCGAGTTAATCCATATAGATATAGTGTGTTTTCATCTTAATATTAGATAAAAATATTGTTGAATTTATTGTTATAATCTATTTTTCCTCTTTAGAAGATACATTACAAATACTTAGACTCTTTTCCTGGCACTTATTTTTTTTACTACGGTTTATGATAGAGCGCGGGCCAATGAGTTAGTTAATAGACTACGAGCCATTTAAAAATAAAATAATATTTATTTTTTCAATAGTTCTTTATAAATTATATTAAAATTTAAGAAAATATTTTTTAAGTTTTTCACAATTTTCATATATAAATTTCTTCCCATTTTATAAAGAGCACAAAAGTTCTAAGAAATAACACAATACTTTTCTATCTTACACAATCACTTTTTGTGAACAGAAACACATTAAAATTATTTTCTCTTATATCATCATATTTATCCTTCATATTTGATCAATATCATAAATTTATTTTCTTATCATAAAACCTTATACAAGAATTTTTTTAGTTCGTAAAAATAACTCTGATAATTTATAATTTGAATAGAATTAAATACAAAAAATTAAGATGTTATTATAGATTATTTTTTCTATTTTTCATGAGAATAGCTATAATCCTGGTAGTTTGTTTTAGTGGAAAAAAAAAAACTACTACATTTTTAACAAATGAATATAATTTTCAATTTAAAATTGAAAATGAAGAAATACAACTTAAAAACGAAGAAGAAAAATAATTTTCTGATCCTAAAATGCCTACATGATCCCAGTAGATAGCCATCAAACAAATCTTGAAGATTCATGGACGGGATTTATCAATCAACAGAAAACAATTTTTTTTTTTTTTGGGATAACCTATCAGTATAAAGAATGGACTCAAATTTGGGCTTTATTTATGGAGTGGCCTTTCCATGAATGTGACTGGGCTTTGCAAAAATGGTTAATAAAGAAAGAAGAAAAACCCATGTGGAGATGCGGGGGATCGAACCCCGTGCCTCTCGCATGCAAAGCGAGCGCTCTACCATTTGAGCTACATCCCCTTCTTGAAATTTTCTACATCGTTAGATTAATTGATTTAACTACTTCCAATCCCATGTTAGTTAGTTAGACAAAGATTTAATATAGAACTAATGATAAAGATTTAATTCTTTTTTAAGAAGTAGAAATGAGATTTATGAAAATAAAATATCAATTTTAAAAGCATATTTATAATTCTATGGATATTGAAAGTATTTCTATTTTATATTGATCAGTTCTACGTACTTTTTTAAATCGGTATATATTCCTTAGAGAACTTCGTATTCAACTTGTATATATTTTGCCATTGCCCAGCAGGCTGCCTTTTCTTTACGCACGCGCATGTCCCCCTTGTCCTTGCAAGTGTGACATGGAATGAAGCTCCAACGCCAAATGAGAAATGAAACCATACAGTTGTACGTGGAATGGCCACGAGCTGGGAAGAAAAGTAACAGTATTCATCGCTGGAGAGTCCAAAATCCAAATTAATGGACGTATTCGCTTTGATTGTTGATGAACAACACTTACTAAATAATATAGCTGTCTTTCTGTCGTTCTTTTTAGGGTTTTAGTTATCTTTTAGCCTAAGGTTATGGCGATGGGAACTGTCTCTATCCATCCATCAGTATGTAGGGATATACAGGTGTATATATATATATACAGCCATATTGAAGTTCCAGTAATCGAATTAGGTCATGGAAGCTGTCCTTTTCAAGTTAGCAATACTGGAGCTCATTGAGAGGCCCATTTCCTGCCACACTATCCTTCTGCTAACCCTTCAGAACAGTAGCCATCTGCTTCAATGGGGACAGCAATCATTTTCCACATTGTTCACAAAATAATTTCTTCTGGAGATTTGCAGTGCTGCGCTGGGCAAAACACAAATGCAGGCTTACCCTCCGTTCGTTGAATCCATTGAATGCACGATGCTGATATGTTCCCCATGAGAAGTAGACTGGAAATCCAAGGCAGATGGACTACTGTACCATTGATGAGACTTGAAACACCTTCTGTTTGATTACATAATACTTTGCTACACATGAAATTGCTAAATTGAGATATTTATTGTAGGGTTTGATGAGACATGTGTATGCTCAGTGAAATTAATAAATTTAAAATTTAGTTTAGAAGTTTCAAAAATCTCATTAAACAGATTTAGAATTATTTATGATCTGCTAATATATATATATATATCTTACAATTAAAAATCCAATAACCGATCGGAAAGCTTGCGTTATTTAATTTACAACTTTAAAATGCCTCCTCTTAGGCAAACCTATGCTAATTTTGCATGAATTCGTCATTCTTTTGTTGAGGTTGATATAGCCATTAACTGATATTTGACTAATTATGATGTATGGTACTCTTGCATAGATCCTTCCTATACGCAATTAATCAACATGAACGACCTCGAAACAAGGCTGCACCTATCGTGCTAGTACTGTCTTGTGTTTTGATTTGCAGGTTTCGATTCATTTACGTGCTATTTTTAATTGCTTTGGTGGCCTTTGATAATCTTGTCATTTATTGACTTTTATTTCAATTATCAATATGTGTTCTTAGTTCTTAGTGTGTTTGTTTGTTACTCTAAAAAACATCTAATTAATATTTTTGAAGTGTTTTTGATAATTTTAATGTGCTAATATAAAACATAAATAAAAAAATTACTTTAATATATTAAAAAAAACTTTTATAAAATATTTCAGAACACATAATTAATACTGAGAACTAATTTATGAGCAGAACTTACCTGCCTTGACTTTTCAAAGAATGCTTTATGCATTTGATAGTTTTATATGGCAGAAGACAACAATTGTAGGCCCCAAACTGAGTTTCTGGGTTATTTATGATGGCAAACTTCGAACCATGGGCCTGCTTCGACCAGTTAGAGGACAATTGATCGGTTCTTGTAGACAAAAAACAAAAACAGAAAAAGAAAGAAAGCTAGCAGTCTAAGGCTGCAATGAAAGTGTTAGGTCCTACAAGGTTTAATTTTGTAAGTGGGAGTAAATGACAAGTGAAAGCCAGTTAAAATTAATGTGACAAGCAACTCTTGACAAACTTCTGAAATTAAAGCTTTCCTAGAATATATTGCTTGTAAATGTTTATAAACCAGCAGCAGTCCCTACCTCTTATCTACTCGATGTTAATTGTTCAGCTCCTCCCGTTGTTTTTCCCAAAAGGGTTTCAACTCTACTACCTCACTGGTGAAACCCAGGCATGGCAGATAATAACCCATCCCTTTCGTCTATTAGGCGAATAAGGAGCAAAGAGAGAAAATTGTCAGAGACGATGATGTCGCAACAGTGCGTGAACAGTGAGTTCCAATCATGGCGTCGGAGTCTCCCTCCCCCCACCCTTCTTTTGTAAACATCCCATGTAGGTCCTCGTCAGCTGTCACCCTCACAAGTGTTGTCGTCATTCAATAACACCTCTTATGGCCTGTTCTTCGTGAGGGAACTCATAGCCTGCGTGACAGGATTTAAACCTTTGATCACTGTTTAAGATTTCTAACTTGACAGTTGATTTATCAAACTTAAAATATTACCTGAAGTAACCGTTGATAGTTTTTTCTAGAGAGATACAATTTCTTTCGTGATCACTGCTTCTTGAAATATTAGTGAGACTCACTAGTTCTACCAGCTAAACTTTTTTAATGAATGTGATTGTTTCTTGATTTTAGAAATAATATTTTGGTAAAATAAATTAGCTTTATTAATTGTTGAAACTACAATTCATTGTTTCTTGATCGGTGGGAGAGAGACCATTTTGTGCCCAGCTAAGACATAACCATATAAAGCAGCAAAGACAAATTTCTTAATTTTGTTAGCAAATCTCCTTGATCTTTCGGCTGTAGACCACAGGCAAAATGTGAACAAAATAATTGTGATTTGGTTTGGATTTTATTGGATTTCCAATCTCGCAGGCAATTGTTTGGTATTTTCAAAACAATCTTGGACATGGGGACTCAAGAGGCCATTCCCACTTCCCGTTGACACTCACTCGTGCAATCTTGGAAACAAAAAACTTATAAGATCATGGACTCTGGTCAAATCAAAGAGAGGGGCTCTACCAAAATGAGTAGAACAGCCCCTCTTAAATTAAAGCTAGCCTCGGAAAACATGATCGTCGTTCCTTAAGGAACTCAAGTACCTATTGAATTGGACAGATTTTTCAGAAGTTCAAAATGTTTAATCAATACTATATATCTCTGGAGCAGGAAAAATATGAAGTTGAAATTATTTTGTTTTCCTTGTGAGTTCTAGAGCTAGTCGTCGTCTAGCTCCACCTCGACAAACAACGCCACCATCCCCCCCTCCTTCTGATTTATTCACCAGATGTATGCCTTAGACATTCGCAAATGAAATCCTGGAAGTAGAGATATACATATTTAGCAAATTAATCCTTGCGCATACCTAAATTTTCCATGTATCGAGAACATGAATGATTTGGGAAGTTCGATTTGTTCTTTTCACAATCCTTGATTCTGACTAGGAGGCATGTACTTTTTATTATCATCAGTTTAAGTTGGGATGAAATGCGCTTTTATATATATATATATGGTCAACATAGCTCCCAAAAAGTCTTCTTTCAAGACCGAGCTATAGTTATTATGGTTTGAGGAATTCTAAATCACGGTTCCCTTTGGAAGTTTCTGTTGTTTTTTAATTGTAAAGACCATCTGGCGGTGAAATTGGTATGAATTTCTGATCTTAAGTAAGTTTTTGTTACCATTCCGAGATGATACGTGCAATAAATTGTTGATCTAAATTCTAAAACTCCTGGGAGTTGATGAGCAAGGAGTATTGTACATAATCTACACTCAAAATTTCTTTGATTTAAAAATAAGTGTATAAATAACAATAAATACATTAACTGTAAGCACGAGTACCAAGCAATATTACGTCTTCACATTCATTTCGAAAGACCTAATATTATGTCTCAGTTCTTGTAGAGAGTTGATAAAAGAGATTTTTGAGCAAGATCAGATTCGGTACAAAAACGTAGAGGGAGACATTGATACTCTATTTGATCGCGAGGAGAGCAGGTGGGCAAAAAACCTACGTACATATTATGGAAAATCTGGTAGTAATCTATATTTGTCTGAAAATCTAACGTTTTTCATGTGACTGGTTTTATGTTCTAATCCAAGAAAGGGAAGAGGATTGGTATAGAGTATTAAATTCCCAAGCTGAATCTGTTGGGCAGGCATATCAGCGAAAAATCGAAGCCTCACTAGTAGCTGGCGATGAACTAAAATTGGTAAATATACAGTACCACACACTTACCTCAATCTGCGATTTTTTTCCTGGTGAGTTGCACCTCGTGTTAAAGCAACATAAATAACTCTATCCTCGTCCTTAACTTTGTACCAATTTCTTCTGCCCCGTCATTAGAAAGGGCTTCTCTCTTTGCGTCGGAAGGACCTAGCTGCTGCTGCTGCTATATATATATATATTAATTATTTGTGAATGCTCTACTATTCATGTTTTTTTTTAATTTACGTGGGTGTCCGGACCAGCTTGCGCGCACCACGATTAATTCCACGGTCCACTGAACACCCTGCAAACCCAGTGGGCATGTAAGACACCGCGGGGTTGACAAACATACACATGAGGACTTGAACTCAGGAGCAGTGGAAGGAGACAAGCTCCTCCCACCGCCAAGTCAAGGCCCTCAGTGCAATTCATGGTTTTTCTTAACACAAGAAACTGTTTCTTGAAAAGAGGTGGCTGTCTCACAATTAATAATGAATCTCACCAATAAAAAAATGTTTTTATTGTATTATCAAATAATAATAATTATAGTTATAAATAAATTTTACCCGCAATAACAATACCAAACAGCATGATAGAGATAGCCTTTTCCACCACTATCATTGCTGGCTGACTGCCAAATTTCTTTCTAGCCTCCATCTTGCACTTGCATTTCATTTTCATGCCAAAGTTTGTGTTCTACGCGTCGAGATGGTGTTAATGCCGACACCCAAAAAAAAAAAAAAAAAAAAACATTTATAACGTTAGAAATTTTTCTAATTTGATCAAACACTTCCCCCCCCGTCTAATGTGTATACCACGTGTTCCACTCTTTTTAATCGTGGAAAGTTTCATGGATACTTTGGAGTAATGGATTCACAGGGTATTTTTCCAAGGTCTGTTTTGCTGAAAGATCATGTACTGATTATTGACTCGTCTTACCCTCGAGAAATTAGTTTGATAATTAAGTGTGTGTTTTTAGTTGCTGTGGTGTGCGGTGATTTTTAAAAAATATTTTTTTATTTAAAAATATATTAAAAAAATCTTTTAAATTTTTAATATTGACATATTAAAATTATTATAAAATATTAAAAATAAATCTTAATGATTTTAGGATAAACATACTTTTAAAACACACACAAACATAATTGAAAATATATTTCCAAATTATCATTACATCCTGTTTGGGGTGTGGTGCAAACCTTTTTTTTAATCAAAATTTAAATTTATTTTCAAATTAATTTTTTAATGTTTTTTTTTATTGATTTCATGTCTAGATATCAAAAATAAATTTTTTTTTTAAAAAATATTATTTTAATATATTTCTAAGTAAAAAATACTTTGAAAACAACATCTTTCATACTCCCACATAGTCTCTAAAAAGTCTTGAAATTTAAATTATTTTGATATATTTTTAAATGAAAAATAATTTGAAAAAAACATCTTTCATAGTCCCATATAATCTTTAAAAAGCCTTGAAATTTACATTTTTAGCTCGACATTCAAATAACATTTATTAATTTTTTTAAAATACATCAAAATCAAATCAATACAAGAATATATTTTTAAGATTGTTTGAAAAAAAACTTGATACAGACTAACAAATAAATTAATTTGACAATATATATCAATTTTATCATTAAAAAATAAGAGTTTGAAACATAAAATTCAACATGACCTGATAGAAAAAGTAGAGGTTTTTAATTAAAAGAAATCTCAAAATGCATTTTTCTATTATTGAAATTAATATTTTATCCAGCCTCTTGAAATTAACCAATCATGTTATAATATTTGTTATTGAAATTAACTGATATATATATCTCCTCTAGTTTCAAAGAAAGAGTGTTGAGTGGAAAATTAACCTCAAGAAAGAAGAATGAAGAATTGATAATGACATGTAACCAGTCATGTTGAAGGTTTAGGTGGGCTATAGTTAGGTTAAGATTTTATTTATATTAAAAACTTATTTGTTTGATGGAAAGTGAATTTTTGGAAATTGTTTTTCAAAATTTCTTATATTTATTTGTTATTAGAAAAATTGATCAATGAAAAATACTTGAAATTTTTTTTTTGAGGAAAAAAACTTTTCAGAAGTGAAAAATTTAAAAATATCATATTATTTGCTGATTATAACAAATTTGATCTTCAAAATTTTCATTGCTATATATTTTTTTTTGAATTTCTTTCTCTTCAATTTCACTTTTTAGAATTTGATTTAATTTGATTTTTATATTAACTTTGGTCCTTATTTTTTTTATTATTTGTTTTTCTCTTATTATTTTTTTAATTGAAATTTTTTATCTATCAAATTTGGTCCTCATTCTTTTGATTGTTACTTATTTTATTTAAAATAATTTATGAAATTGTAATTATTATTATTTTAATTTCATCATCATTTTTCAATTTTTTTCATCTATTATTTTGATTGTTATTTATTTTATTTGAGATAATTTATGAAATTAGATTTTGTTTCAATTTCATTCTCATTTAACTTTTTAATTTGTAAGATTTGTTTCTCGTTGTTTTAATAAACTTAAAAACATAATATTAATAAGTTATTTTCCAGCTCATTTTCTACTGGAAAGTGTTTTCCAACTTATTTCTATGACACTATCAAACATAAAAAAATAATTCACTTTTCAGGAATCTTTTTTTTTTAAAAAAAAAAAAACTACTTTCCAAAAAAACTATTTTCCAATGAACAAACGGGGCTTAATATTAAATCAATCCAAGTTACATTTAACTAAATTATCTAAAAATATATATTTTTTATCCATCAAATCACCCATTCTTTTTTTTAATTAAAATCTATATTTTTTTGAGTTAAGAGAGCCAAAGTTGAAAATCGTAACCCCCCTGGTGCTTGATTACTTCTTATTTCCCTATATATTCAACTCACAAAATTTAACAAAAGCAACACACCTCTACTTTTTTCATTTATTGTATGGTACTATCCATCACATAAATTCAACTTAATTTTATCATAACTACTGAAGCATTGCTTTAAATTTTAAAAGATGTTGAATTTGATCTTCTCCTTGTACATATATGATATGCTTGCACACAATATGAGATTAACATGCTACATACAAATGCTTCTTATGAGATTGACATTCCACATAGTGTATAAATTAATAATTGATTTTGAAAACATAATTCTATATATTTAACTTAGTAGCATAGGGCATAAAAAATTCCGAGCTTTGCCTTTAATTGTAGCTACGACAATGTTTGACATTGTGTTTTGAAATTATACTTTTGAAAAAAATTAAATTTTTTTTTACTTCAAGTTAATATGTTTTTGATATTTTTATATCATTTTAATTTGCTAATGTCAAAAATAATTTTTTAAAATAAAAAAATATTATTTTAATATATTTTAGAATAAAAAACACTTTAAAAAATAATATTTACTCTAATTTCAAATACCCTTTTAATTACCTTAATTAACCAATCAGCCTAAATGATGGAAGAAATACATTGTCTTATCCTTTAGCATTGTAGAAGAAGTTCAGTTCATTTTGTCTTCCTTGTCATTATCGTTGCAAGCTATACTATAATGATGTGACTTCACATGTTAACATGCATGGTGTGTCTTGGATTTGTCAACATGTGTCACCTTATTAACTCATATATGCACCAAGCCTCATACCATGCATGTAACCAGAATAAAAAGTGGTTGATTTCACATTAAAATATATTAATGGGCCGTGTATAAAATTGTTATAATAGTTATTTTTTAAACTAATTTTTATTTAAAAATATATATAAAAAATTGATATCAATATATTAAAATAATTTAAAAAAACATAAAAAATTTAATTTTTTTTTAAAATAAATTAAAAAAATCATGATTTTAATCGTAAAATTAATTTTTTTAAAAAATTAATATAGAGTTTTTTTTAAAAATAAATCTAGATGAAAGTATTTTTGAGTCCGTTTTTGTATTTAATGAGATTAAGTTATTTCTAGACGATTTTAAGACCATATGTTTCACATCAATTTCATTAAATTTAGATATTGTTTTTGAACCTAAAAAAAAAAAAAACGTGTTTAATTATCAGACCAGTCTCTCAAAATCAAGGTAAATTAGTTCACATAAATAATCATAACCCATGAAAATTTAAAACCCAGCACTGAGTTTTAAGGAGTTTGTTGACCGAGCCGTCAATTTCATGCATTGAATTTAGATATTGTTTTTAAACCTAAAAATAAAAAAACAAAACAAAACATTTTTAATTATCATACCAATCTCTCAAGATCAAGGTAAATAAGTTCACATAAATAATCATAACCCGTCAAAATTTAAAACCCCGCACTGATTTTTTAAGGAGTTTGTTGACCGAGCCGAAGCCGTAAAGAATGCCGCTGGTAATTAAAAGGGGCATTTCAGTCCACAATTTTGAGATGATATTTTATTTTTTAAAAAAGAAGAATAAAATTCTAGAGATTCATTCATTTAACTATTTTAATTTATGGGTAACACCACCCGTATTAGAAATCGAAGAAATTTTGGAGTTGAGGTGCTTTCTTCCCATGGAAATACTGGCAAGCTCAGAGGTGTAAACAAACACAAAACACACCCATCAAAGCAAATGCCGAAGGAATTACTGGTTGTTTCAGGCAAGATAATATTGAAAACTGATAAAAATAATAACAATAAAAACAGAATGTTCCCTCTCTCTTTCTCTGATGATGTGTGGCGCAATCCTCTCTTGGGAGACAACCTGCTGCAAGCCTAATCCCTGACTTTTGTCTTTGGCCTCTCCTTTCCTCTTCGTTATCATTTCATGTCCATAAGTTTCTTGAGTTAACGCAGGGGGTAATTTCTTGACTTTCTACACCCTTTCTTTTCACTATCGCCTTGTATGTTCTTCATATATGTTCAAAGTTACCCAGGCCCCAATTTACTTTCTGTGCTATATATACTCCTACAGTCCCTCTGCTAGCCAAAGTGCCAAATCACACTATTCTTTCTCTTGCTTCTTTCGCCATGGCAGACCCTTGCTCTAATCTCTTCAGTACTGGATCTTTCAACTTCGTGCTTCTTAATCCTCACTGCAGTACTGCTTTCAGTACTTCTTACTCGAATCCTTCTAGCCTTCATGCCTTCTCGAACAGCTACTCGCTCAACAACAAATCTTCAATTCCTCCCTCATCGCCTCCTCCAAAAGAAGCCCTTCCCCTGATAGAATACTTAAGTCCCGCAAGACAACAAGAAGAGCATCGTGATTCCTCATTTAGTTCCATGGAAGAGGATAGGTACATGAAAAAAGATGATGATAGCCTCTTTGTTAGTACTGCAGATGGTAATGTTGAGCCTGTGACTGTAGCTCTGCATATAGGCCTCCCTAACCCTAGTTCTGATCTGGAGAGGGCACTTAGGGTTTTCCCATCTCCAAATGCACCAGATAAGGGAGAGATGAGTGCAGTTTCAGGGTACCCTTCGGAGAAACTAAACAAGGGTCAGTATTGGATTCCTACACCTTCCCAGATTCTTATTGGTCCAAGTCAATTTTCATGTCCTCTTTGCTCCAAGACCTTTAACAGATACAACAACTTGCAGGTATGCCCCCTTTCTTGAAAGACGTCTCCTTAAGCTCTTCCTGCCTCTCTTTTCCTTTTTTCTTGCTCCATTTCTGCTGGATCTAGGTACTTTGTTTTTAATAATTTGCTATTATTAGCTAACTTGTACGAGTAGCACAGTGCTAGCCTAGACTGCAGAAGGTCTCTGTCCTTAATTTTATGTTTGATTTCCATTTTGCATACACTATACATGTATGTATATCTTGAGATCTGCAGTGAGTAATTATTAATTGTCTTTTTTTTTTCAAGTTCCAACTGAGATTTTTTGCGTGATTTGACCTTTCATGAGACGTCCTTGTACTTTTGTTACTTTGAAGATCAAGCTAAGGTCAGTTGCTGAGGTGGGTTAAAGAAAAACTGCAAATAAATAGAGCGCTTCAGAGTTCTGAGAATCTACAGGCAAGGCTAGCTGAACAGTGAAATTCAGAGTGCTCCGATCCTTTTCATGCCTGTGAAAGTTCACCCTAGATCCCTTTTTTTTTTTTACTAAAACCTGATCAGTACTGTGTCCCTCTAAAGGCACATATTAATGGTTAACAAAAATACTAAATATAATGTCTGTTATAACTAATACTAGTATTTCTGCAACCCTAAATCAAGAATAAAGCCTGGCATGGACAATCTCTCAAGGTTAACAGAATATTTACCGATTCCCTTGATAGCAAGGAGGCTGCTAAAATCATCTCCCAACCTTGATTTCGTTTTCTTGTCATCAAATTTGCCTAGTGTCTTATATTGTATATATAACTCATGACCCAGTAGTCCTCTCACATGGATCAAATGTCAAGTTTTTAGTCATGTCCCCCTCTACCTAGAAGCTCACATGCACATTCACTTCTCTTAAATTAAAGTAGGCCTTGCACAATTAAATGGATGCCTATAGTTTCCATCTGGGGAAAGGAAAGTTATTCCTTATGTAGGTGCTGCTTTTTTTAGGTGTTTTACACAGCTTGTTTTGCTTTTATGAAAAAGTATTAAATTGATTTTATTTTTAGTATTTTCTCATGGTTCTAATATGTTAATATAAAAAAAAATCTAATTTTTATTTTATTTTAATACATTTAAAAAAAATTACTATTTTATAAAAGAATCTTACATCACATTATCAAACACCCCTAAGAGTTCCTCGTATACATTGATGCTTTGTTCTTTCAGTCTCTATTTATTTCTAGCTATCTCACTGTATTTTGTTTAATATTGCAGATGCATATGTGGGGACATGGATCTCAGTACAGAAAAGGACCTGACTCTTTAAGAGGAACCCAGCCGACAGCGATGCTAAGACTTCCATGTTATTGTTGTGCACCAGGTTGCAAGCACAATATTGATCATCCAAGAGCAAGACCGCTCAAAGATTTTAGAACTCTCCAAACACACTACAAGAGAAAGCATGGGATCAAACCCTTTATGTGTAGAAAATGTGGTAAGCCATTTGCTGTGAAAGGAGATTGGAGAACACATGAAAAGAACTGTGGGAAAATATGGTATTGCATTTGTGGGTCTGATTTTAAGCACAAGAGGTCTCTAAAAGACCACATTAAGGCCTTTGGCCATGGCCATGTTGGCATTGATTGCTTCGAAGAAGAGGATGAACTAGCATCTGAAAGTACTGAACATGATGGTGAATCCTGTATGTGATCATCAATAGGGTTTTCGGTGAATTTCACGTATCACCTTCATATGGACATATTCTTGTTAGCTTCCATTAATTTCTCATGGGTGCATTAATTTGTTTAGCTGCCCGATTTTTCTCGCCAGTGTATTTCTAGGCATAATGTTAATTAGGTTCCATGACTATGTTAGACCAAGTTGTGTAAATCCACCCACTTACAAGGAAGAACTAAACAAGTGAAGTCTTATTATTCTTCTTTTCTCAAATGGAGTTAAGAGCAAAGTTCTGATAAGTGCTTGCAAGTGCAAGCCTTGTTAATTTTGAACTGCAGTTGGTAAATTAGCAGTGGAATTCAAGTAGATTATTGTGGTTCTTCTTCCTTTTCTTTTAATCCATTGGAAGTGCTGCCAAGTCTTCATAATAAGTGCATGTTGCCATATTAGTAAATGCAAATTTTGTGTCGGGAACAGGCATGCATTATGTAATTTTCAATGAACATGGTGCAAGAATTTTTTTTCCCTTTCTACAACCGAAAAGACGATCAATTGGAAGGTCTAATGTTCTTCCATTTTCTAATTATCTCTTTCATCTTAGGTATGTATGATGCAAGATTTATCCCCAAATCCTTTTATTTTGCACGAAATTGTTAGATTCAATAAATCTAAATATGTTTATAAAACAATTTGCATTTAGATATGCTACTGATGAAAAATACATATGCATTTTTTTAAAAAGATTCTAGTACTTCTAAGCTCTAATACACTCAAATTTCATTGTGTATTTTTGTAGGTAAAATTCTGTATTTTAGTGTATAAGCTTAAGAATCAAAAATTTTTATTTAAATAACAAGAATCCCATTAAACTCATATTGATATAATTGTGATGTCTTTAATTTCAAAAATATTAATATGTGAGTTAATTTACTGGATCAAATTAAAGTTCATGGAAAAACCCAATCCCACATTAATAGGGATTAATAAAACATAAATTTAATATTCCCCCACATGAACCATACATCTAACCCAATGTCTTAACTTAACCCCATTCCTTAACTTTTTTAGAAAACAAATGCATGAATCATATTAAGAAGTCCTCTAATAATAAGTATCATAAAAATATATCTTGATGTTGACTTGTGTGAATCAACATGGATCACTAGAGAGTTGTAAAAAAGGTAAAGAGGTACCTTTAAGGGACTAAATATTGCATGCTTATGTATGAAAGAACATTTGGATTACTTTGATATTATCCCAACATTCTCACATAAATGCAACGTCAGGTCTTATACAGACCTGAACATGTATCAGGCTTTCTACAATAGAAGTATATGGAATGTTCATTTTCCCCTTTCAATTCTTATTTTCAAGCATTGGTTCAAATTGAACCTATCACCCTTCACAATTAGAGCTATACTTGGTGAACAATCTTTCATTTGAAATCTCACTAAAACTTTATTGATATAGATTTTTTGAGATAGACCTAAAACGCCTTTAAAACTATCTCAATAGATCTTAATACCAGTGATATAAGATGTCTTACCCATATCCTTCTGTAGAACAAGAAAACAAATTTTACTCCAACTGACTTTTTGGTATATACATTGATCCATGATTTTTTTTATAACCCAAATGAAGAAACTACATCATGGAATTTAAATTACCATTATCAAGATGCTTGTTTTAAACCATATATGAATTTTTTAAGCTCGCAGACCAAATGTTCACCATCATTAGAGGAGAATCATTCCAGTTGTTTGATGTAAACCTTGTCCTTTAGATCTCCATTGAGAAATGCAATTTTCACATTTATTTGTTGCATTTTCAAGTCAAAATATGCTACTAATATCAAAATAATATGTAGAGAATCTTTATTAGATATAAGGGAAAAAAGTCTAGGTAATCAGTTCCTTTTTTTTTAGTGAATCCCTTAGCAACGAGTCATACCAAGTCTTTTAATGTTGTCCAATGAGTCCATCTTTGTCTTAAAACCCTGTTTGCATTCAATAACTATTGCATTATTTGGCAACTCAACAACATCTCAAGATCTATTACTTTTCATAGAATTCATCTCTTTTTTCATGGTATTGTACCAAAATTATGATTCTATGCAACTTATAGCATGTGAAGATAATTTATGATTATTTTTACTCCAATGTTATACTCAGATTATTATAAATACACAACATAATCATTAGGAATTGTTTATCTCTTTATTTTAGTAGATCTTCTCAATGTTGTACCATTATCTTCTTAAGAAGTATTTGGTTCAACTAGTTGTTCAAAAATTCTAGGTAATACTTGAACTACCTGATCTACTGGAATTTAATGGACCTCTTCGCGCGCACAGATACTAGGTTGGTGTTCAATACTTTGAAGTAACTTAATAACTTATTTCAAATTATTGTAGAAGGAATTTTAGTAGATAGTAATTTTAGCATGAAGTTATGAAATAAAGAGGTAGTTCAATGCCTTGTTGAATGGGAGAGTTTAAAAGATTATTTTCTAGTTAATGAAAATAAGTCCCTTGAATGGATGAGTTGAAAAAATTATTTTGTGATTAATGGAAATAATGCCTTGATAAATGAGTACACGAATATGATGATTTTCTAATTAAGAGAAATAGTATCCTGACATATGAAAAAGTTAAGAGAATTAATTCCATGATTAATGGGATAAATACTCGGTATAATGGATGGTTGTAGAACTTAATTGATTTAGATTGAAGTTAAATATATGGGTTTGTTAGAAACATTCTTGGTATTTTCATAAATTTATTTCTATTTAGAAATCGTATTAAGAATAATTGATGAAATTATTAAATTACTAAAGATAAGATATTTCATTTAATGATATGAGAATTACATTAATGCACATGAATTGTTGGTCCTTAATTATTTGTTCATTGTATTGTTCAATTTTAACCATGCTTAATATGATTATATATTTATGTATATTGCACCCTCAAACCGGAAAGTAGATGTATGAATAAATAATTTTGTTAAGTAATTGATGTTATTAGAAGAACCAATGTTTTGTTGCAATACACTCTTGTGTTTAAAAATTGTAATATTTAACTTAATTACTTATGTATGATGTAATTTAAGATGTTGCTTTTATTAAGTTGAATTATAGTTAGTTGTATGCATATTTTAAGCATAATTACATTTGAAAGAATTTAATGCATGCCATGAATTAATTAGCTTCAAATGATTATTCTATAGAATATGGAAATGATAATTTGATATTATGGTTGAGTTTTAAAGGTCTAGATGATGAAACGATTATTGTGATTGATGTTTGCAAGTTGAGAAATATGGAGTTGATAACTTGGTATAAAAAAAAATACAAAGAAAACTGTGTTGGAATTTTAATTTTTTTTTTATATATATATATATATATATATATATATATATTATAATTTGTGATTATATTTAGGGTTGTTACAAGGTATGTTTTCTTGCAAATTAGTTGATAATTATGTTTCTTCCTTCAAAATAGATATGTTGTTTGATTATATGTTTTTTTATCTTACAATATTTTGTTAGATTGTTTATGCTCTTTAATATCTTATTTTTATGAAACCAGATATTATAAATAAGATATGTTGATTTATGCATGTTAATTTTTAATGGTACATATTGGGTAGTCATTAAATGCATTTTGTGTTATTTAAAAGGTATAGTTTTTTTTGTGATTTGCATATTACTTATAGCTCATCCTTCTCTCTTAATGGTTATATAAATATTAATTGCACTGATAGTTTTGATGACTACAAGAGTTAACATGTGCTTATTTTGTGTATTTCAACATCATATTATTTTTTTAAAAATTCATCAGGCAAATAATTAACAAAACTTCGTCAATTAACTATACACTGGCTAACTAGCATAAAAAATAATAATTCTCTAGATGGCACCTGAAAACAGAGAGAGGTAGTAAAATCATGTATCGTAATTGTGTAACGATATTCAATTAATTTTATAGGTCATGTATATATATGGCAGTGCAAATATAAAATATTTATTTTTTATTTTTTTCATTTTGCGGGTGGCCTATTCTCAGAGTACTTTTTATATAAGAAATCGAATCTAAAAACAAATTATCTATATTATAATTAAATGATTTGTAAAAGTTTTCATTTGTACGTCTGGCTTGAGATTTTTTGAACCAGCTTGACAGCTAAGAAAAAAAGAGTTGTACGATCATAAAAAATAAAAGTCATTAAAGAGTAGTTTTAAGGGATGTTTACTCTAAATTTATTTTTTAAAAATTATTAATTTGAGTTTTATAAATTTTAAAATTACTGAAAATTTATATGATAATTAATTTCAGGACCCGTGAAATTAATCAAGGTATACACAAACTGGTTCAGATACCTATATTCATAATAATAAAAAAAAGTCATTAATGACTATTCTTTTAGTTACAGGCTCACCATGATGCAGGGTGTATTTGAGATTATAATAGTAGTGATAATTTAAATTTTTTTTATTTAGAAATATATTAAAATAAAATTTTATGAAATATTATTTTTAATATCAATATATTAAAATATTAAAATGATCTGAAAGTATAATATTTTTTTATTTTAAATAAAAAAAATATAATTTTAAAAATTATGATTTACACTTTAAGACCAAATCTCATTTATGGAAGTGGTTTTTATAAATAAGCTATTAAATTATTTGGTGTTTATAGCGGGGAAAAGAAGAGTAGAAGAGAAGTTTCAAGATTATAGCCGACGCAGAGAAATTTTTGAATTAAAAAGTTATGAATAATCAATTTTCTAGAAAATAAATTAAACATGTTTATACTATTCATAAATCTAAATTCTTATTAAAGTTACATGGTTAATAAAATCTAACTAGCGTAATAGCTCACAAACTAAATAATAAAAATAAAATAAAATAACTAATAAAGATAAAGAAAAACACAAACAACAAATATCCTAGATCTAATTTTAGATACGTTCCGACCTCGGTTGGCCAACTTCAATTATTCTTACAAGAAACAAAGCTTGTAGAATGTTTTGATAAAATTTAATGTCAATTCATTGATTGGATCGAAAATCATTCATGTTTTTATAAAAAAAATGTTTGATATGCTCATATTTGTTTTGGACTTGGAATTGTTAATACGCTTATGATGATCATTATACCATACTTTGTTATTTAAAAACTTGAAACAATATCTTGATGATAAAATAAATTAACAAATGGAAGGGAAAACCCATCCTTTCTATCATCTAATCAGGGAAAAGCCAAAAAGATGACAATGAAGCTGGAGACACCTTGAGCCATGATGCAGCTGGTGTTCAAGAACACTAGCAAAGAGGAAGGAAAAAAAGAAGCAAAAAGATGATATAGATTATAGGCCCATGTTTTCAGTTCCAAATTCATGGGCCACTATTATACACTGTAATGGACAGTTTTCTATGATTCGGCTTTACTATAAAGTCTTACCAGCCCATCAATGGCCTCTATCTCCGTCAGATGAATCTGCAAGCATGGCTATGACATACCCTCTCTCCCAAACCCTTGACTACAAGCCACCGAGTGTGTTAAAAATCAGGTCATCTTCAAGAATTGGTGGCACAAAACCACATATCACTCAACTCCAAACCAAGAAGCGTTGCTTGAGGTGCAGTACTCTTTATCTTGACAAAGATAATTCCCCAATTGCCTGCTCTTTCCATGGCCACACCACAGGTATGCAACTATGCATATTCCTCCTCACCAACTTGCTAAAGGAGTTCCCTTTCTTCCATTTTTATATGGGAGTCTTATGCTTGCAACGTTCTGTGCAGGGGAGAAGGGGTTGTTTTCTTTGTCTCCTCCTCACCAGGGGATTGACGGAGAGTGGAGCGACCGCTCTGGTGTGATAGTGTATAAATGGAATGACAAGAATAACAGACCAAATACTGGAAGTGTCAATTGGAAGAAAAGATGGAGTTGCTGTGCTGAGTATGGTGAAAATGCCTCACCTTGGAGACGAGGGTGGCATGTTTCATATGATGATGACTTCACTTTGTATTAGCCCAAATTGGTTTGTAAGCAAAATCCAGAAGGATATCACGAATTGTGTTGTGTATGTTTCTTTGTTTTTATGTACCCATATGTAAAGCATTTTGGATGAAGTGGAAATGCAAATGCAAATGCAAGCATATTTCATATGATATCTTTCTCTCTTTTTTTGAGGTTAAACAGAGCAATTTGATTTGTTTTGGCTTTTTGATGTGTTCAACAGGCACAATTGCTTGTAAGCTGTTACGTGTGATTATAATTGACAGAATATTATTTGATGGTAAAATGCTTTGCTTTTAAGCTGGAATTCAAAGTATTCTACTATAGGATACATGTAAAATTAAGCTTTCACATAGTGGGTAACTATTCTAGCGAAGTTTGGTAAAAATTTTGGGAAAATAACATAAGTGAGAGTTGTAATTGAGGTTGATTCAAAATTCATGTCTCTTTTAGTATTTACAAAGATCAATCCAAAATTTTATGAAGATTAAATTATTAAGAGATAAGATTTAAAATTCAATAATCAAGAAAAGAGAATAAGTTGATATAGCAGGAGAGAGAATTAGTGGGGAAAAGATAAAGAAATAATGGGTCACCGGGGACATATTAAACTCTGTTTTTGACACACCCGATATTATTAAAAAAAACTTGACGAAACAATTTTAACCACACCTTGAAACCAAATAGGGTCCTAATTGGCTAGAGATTTTATTCATGGTTAATTTAAGGTTATTTAAGACCTTGTTTGATGGTTTTTCAAAGCATAATTAGAATTGTTTTGTTGAGATTTTCTAACAATGTTGGGTATGTAAAAAAAAAAAAAAGAACAGAACTTCGATATGTATCCGATGACCATTTTTTTTCTTCCTTTTTTTCATATTTCTCTTTTATACCACATCATCTCATCTTCTTTCTCTTTCTTGGCTATTGGATCTTAAATCTTATCTTTCAGCCATTGAAATTTCATAAAATTTTAGGTTGATTTTTGTTTAGTGTAATTAATTTGTATAAGACATGAATTTTAGTTTTGACTAAACAACTGCTATTGTTATGTACAAAATATATATTTAGAAATGCAATTGTGTTCAAACTATATTATCTTTCAAATACTTTTCCAACCTATGTTATTCTCCTAAAATTTTTACTAAACAGTTTTTTTTTTCAAAAAACAATTATCAGAGTCCCTATTAACCAAAGCTATAAAATTCCTTGGCAATATGTAAATATCTATTTTGTATTACTACTTATGCCAGAACCATTGTTGGAGTGTATTTTGATTAAAAAAAAAAGGCAGTAGAAGTCAGAGTGTCAAAAAACCATCTCAACCTAATAATTTAAGCTTTTAGGTGATGTCTCATGATATGATTTATATTATTCTCTAACACACCCTCTTAAGTGAAAGTCATTTGAGCTTGAAACTTATATAGACCCACACTACCTTGTGTTTAATTTTTATCAAATAAATAGGGATGATGAGATTCGAACTCGTAATCGCTTGATTATTAAGACTCTGATACCATGTTAAAGAACTAATTCAACCCAAAAGCCAACAAAGAATAAGGAATTCATACAATATGCATGTCTATCCAGTTCAAAAGCTCATGTTTTAGGGCAATATGTCTCTCTCTTTCCTCCTACATGACTTAATCTTGATACTTGAAGCAGTTGATGAAGAGTTATTGACACGATCAAAAGATTGATATCTTATCCTAAATGCATAAGTGTCGATATAATAAATAACTCAGCAAGACCGGGGTCAAACCACATGGACGTGAACTATATAAAATGATAAACAACAAATGAAAAGGAGTTGAAGAGAACTTTTGAGATGTGATATTGATGTGAGTATTAATATAAGATAAAAGCAATTGTTAAGGTTAGAGGATCCACTAATAGTATTAGAAATAAGTATAGTATAAACTCTCTTTATTAATCAACTGGAAACCACACACAAAGGAGGTTCCAATCGAATGATTTATTCTTAATAGTTCATTATAAATTTTTAACATGATCATATTAATTATCTTATTTTAGTAACACCATACTTTTAAATATTGTAAGGAATTCATGATGTTAACTTAAGTTAACAACAAATCAAGTTTCTTTCATAGCACGGGTGTAAGTTATACCATTCCATTGGCTATGAAAGTACCAAACATTTGTTGTACCAAGTATTATACAACACAAATTTAGATTAACAATTTAACAAGCCAGGTATTAATAGTTAATAAGATAAAAAGATAAGACATGTTAATAACAAACTTTCTTGGATATAAACATTGAAGTCCATATTGAGTTTATATTATACCTATTTTAATACTATTAGTGAAACCTTTTCACCTTGACATAATAAACTTAACTAAACATTATGAAGAAGAGAAACATAAAGAAACTAAATAAGAACATAGTTATGATGAAAAGTATAAATAAGAGATTAATGAAAACAAAACTTAAACATTACAAAAATACAAAGAAAGAAAGCAAGAAAGCAAGAATATGATCTTGATCTGAAAATTAAGATGCCTAAATGTATGGCAAATGCCTCCTTTTATAGGTCAAAATTCAGAAATATTGATTTGATGACTAATTGTTGAGTGGGTGGTCACCTTTTAATTTGATAAAAATCCTTATCTTTTTATCTGCAGAAAATACCATTGCTAACATCAGAATTTGAACAGATAGTCCTCATGAAAGTTCTGAGAAATTATCTCAGCTTTCCAACAAAACAAGAATGAGATCAGTTGAACTTCTAGAACTTGAGATATGGGTTGAACACTGAATAGTATATGTGCTGTAGAATAGATTCAGACTTCTCTTTTGATGCTAAGATTTGGACTTCCAAAGGACAGAATTCAGTCTTGGACTTTTTATGAATGTTTTAGGCCCATGTCTTAGCTTTCTAGCCATATAAACCAAACTGAAATCCAAGATCTACAGCTCCAGATATGACCTAGTGACTGAACAATGTTCTAATTTGAATTGAATCAACGTCTCTTTTCTAAACGTAGTATTTTCTTTGTCCTTTCACTTTCAATAATTAATCACATCAATCAATCATTTGAATTGTAAGATATGTCTGCATTTAAAAGGAGCATTTACCATAAATTAAAGCTATCTTATATTATCATACTTGTTATTATAAAACATGTTCTATTTAAGAAGTTATTGATACTTCAAGTTCAACATGATAATATAAAACCTTGATAATAATATATTTTTAAATACTAATCAGCTATCCATAGTGAACGGCTACAATCCTAAAAAACTTACATTGTAAGATACGGATCCAATATTAAAAATATTTAATTTTCCCTGAAAAATTTCAAAAAAAATCCTAAAAATACAAAAAAGTTTACTTATTCCAAAAAACACGAAAATAGGTTTTTGTCTTCATAATTTCATTTAATATGGGCTTGTAGATTTACATTATAAGATACAGACTCAATATTAAAATACTTGATTTTTCTCTTAAAATTTTAAAGAATTAATTGTGAGTTTTATTATTTGATGATATAAAATTACACTGTTAAAATATACCCTCATATATTAAAGATACAAAATAGAAAATAAATACGATGCTAGAATTAGAGCTTTAGAATAATTAGAATTTAACCCGATAAAATAGATTTTCTTACAAAAAAAAAAATTGCCTTGAACCTTAGATAATATCAACAAATAAAAACATAACCTGAATATAATAATCAATCATAATATAACTTACCATAAATAAAATATACTAAAAATAATACCTTTTCATTACATAATAAAAATAATTAATCTTCTTATCTGGGCTTTCATAAACCATTCCCTCAAAATCATATCACTTTATAATAAAATTCAAAACACCCTTTAATTCCGGAAAATAGCTCCAATATCATGCATGACATGATATATTTTAAGTAAATGCTTTCTTCGAAAAAATATCCAAAAAAAGCTTTTACTTCGGAGGAAAGGCAACTATTCCATTTATCTTAGAGCATAGCCAAAAAAAAAAAAAAACGAACAATAATCTGCAACAACAAAATCTGGCACCGTATCAAACATACATCAACAAGTAAATCAAGCTTACAAGTTCAAAACAGTTAGCATTAACATTCGCACCATATCGTTACATCTCTGTAAATCCTGATATGAACAATCTGGCAAAAAAAATAAAATAAAATAGCACCCCAGCAGGCTGACACATAACATTATTTATTATTCTGCTACTGGAAATATAAAATCAGAGGAGCAAGGATGGGAGGCATGTTATCAGATTTGGCACCAAGAACACGAGCCTTTGTGTCGGGGTTGTTAAGTAGTAAGGATGGGAGGCATGTAATCAGATTTGACACCGAGAACACGAGCCTTTGTGTCAGAGAAGAACTCTGTTCCAGGCAGTTCTGTAACATTTCCTTCGCTGGAAATTCCAATGGGGTAACGGAGCAAATGACCTGGTAGATCACCCTCAAGTGTCTCACTGGAATACAAGTCCCAGTATTTGTCAGCAATCTGGTTCACCTTCCTAATGCAATCTTCATTTTCTGGTTTAAGGAAGGTGTCATCCAGCATGCCAAGGTGTTCGTACCATAATCCCAAGCGGAATCCATGGATCTGGCCTCGTGCAGGCTGTCTGGTTGCCAAGTGATATGGCTGGTATCCTCCCATGGCTATTTCAGAGTCCCTGGCACCATCCATGGATCTCTGATTAATGTTGGCAGACCCAATAATGATGTATTCGTCATCAACTGCAAAATGTCATGTGTCAAATCCATGAGGCAACCACGTAATAAAAATAACAGTAAAGCAGCAAGAAACAGACATATCAAAAACTAACGATGAGAGCACCATGCATGGATAAAATTAAAGTTTACAGTCGTAAAGCATACTTTTTTCTATGTCATATATTGGGTGCATATTTTCTTTCTTCATTTTGTATGCAGCAAAAGATCCTTATGGTAGCCTGACACTCTTACAATAAAGGATAATTTATGGGTATCCTCAACATCACTGGACATCCACCAGAAAGCCGTTGCTTCCTTTGCCAGGAAGTACTAGTTTCAGAGTACTTACCTCTTTTCATGCCTACTAGTCAGAAACTAAGAATATCAGTTCCTGGTGTGATGTGAAAATAGACAAGCAACAAGATCAATGCCAACCATAAAATTGAAGATCTAGAGGAAGTGGAAAGTTAGCTAATTGGTGCTGACAAGTAAAAATTCAGTTAGTTTGCAGGGCAGACTTAATTAAAGATAATTCAGGCTTACCAATCATCATCTTTGCATGAACATGAGCAATTACACATCCCAATATTTCTGTTTAACCTTCCAGCAATAACTGCAGACCCAAATGCACATGCCAGATTCATTGAGCCACCTGAGAAAGTGAGAAGGGTCCTGCAGCCAAGACACTGGCTCCTGCCGTAAGACCTACTGCCAAAGGTCCAATGGCGCTCAACGAACTACGTCTAGGGTCTCCGGCAGCGTAAACAGTGTACACCAAGCCAAATGTCATCACACTTTCTAGACACGCTCAAAGGTTGGAGAAAACAGATTGTACACTTATTTGTTATAACAGCTGTACACTGATTTGCACAGTGTATGTTAGTGCATGTTTGCTAACTCTGTCCTCTTAAAAAATGATTTGCCCCAGTGAGCGAGACAAAAAAGAAGAAAATATTCAAGAAAGATGTTTCCTAAAAAATGGACCGCCTTGGCCTCTCTCTTTCTCACTCTCATACTGATTGAAAATCAAATGGGATGTTTGCTTTTTTCATTGAGTAAGCCATGTAAAGAAGGGGAAGGGAACAAGAAAGATGTTTCTTTTTGCTCTTTATTTCACTTTCTATATTGGAAGTTTGAAAAACTTTATTACAATAATACACTTTCAGGCTTGGAATGTCTTTTTGCGTTCCTTTTAACAATGCCAAGAAGATAAACAATATGGCAAAGCAATAAGATTGTGATGATCCTTATGGATTGCTGTTGCTTTTGCTTCTCGCCGATGGCCATGCCAAAACCTTAGTGCTATTTTTCACATCAACAAATCTTAATTACCAAACAAATAATAATTCAATAAGACCCTTTTTTATCCAAAGAAAAAAAAAATAATAGAAAAGAAATCACTCATCACATTAAGATTATTGAGATTGTGTTTTCAAGATACAAATGGCCTTGAAATTTCAATTTACTGAGAGTTGAGCATATGAAATGTAGTTGATGTAGTCTTTAAAATTGTATTTCATTTAATTAGACCTTTAATTCTTAATTTAGTGTTATATACTAGAATTTTACTTGAAACCAAAGACTAAGGTAATCTAATTAAAAAAAAAACAAGAAAGCACATAAAATCTTTACGAGAGTCTTTCTCTTTTTTGTCTTCTTTATTTTAATCTTCATTTCAATTAGCTTACACACACACAAATTATTTTTTTGCATATCAATTCTTAGCTATTTATTGTTCTCTCTTTGGTTTTTATACATCGAATTAAGTTTTTTACAAAATCATCCATATATAAATGAATGTATTCACAAGACATTAAAATCTCCCATCATTCATATTGAATACATGAAGGGTTGCATTCATGAAGAAACTCCATTTTTAAATATCTATTTGAACTCAAAACCAATATAACAATATGTGAGTAAACTCAATTGTCAATTTCAATCAACACATTAAATCATAGATGAATATGAAAATACAAGGATTAAACATTATTTTCTAAGACTACAAGGATAAATTAATTATTTTCTAAATTAGATTATTGTCATAGGGTTTCTTTAAGTTTAAGCAATGCAAGTTTGGTGTTTTAATAATGTTTATATTTTTTTCTTTGTTTAATAATAGTCCCAAATTTATTATTAATTGGTGTTGGTGCCATGAAACTAATGACAAACTAGCAAGACAAACAAAAGTTGTATATACAAGAGAAGAAAATGCAAAAAAATAGTAAAAACCATGCAATAATACATAGCAAGATCTTATAGTAAAAACTAACAACACTTTACTTACTAGACTAATTATGGATGCTCTCATAAGTTTCCTATGTATCGGTAATTTTCATCAATTATTTTAAATTATATATAACATTAAATGATGAAGAACCAACTCAAGTACTATATTCCAATCAATAATCTCTTCCTAGAAAACCAATTTATTTCTAACTAACATCAAGGTTAACAGATTGTACACTTGTTTTTTTTAACAGTTGTACACTGATTTGCATAGTGTGTGTTGGTGCATGTTTGTTAACTCTGTCCTCCTAAATACATTATAAAACTAGATTTAATCCCGTCTTAGCCTGATATTGATGAGACAAACTCGAATTTTTTTAGTTTTGTTTATGATTATAATGTAGTGGTAAGATTGTGGATGCAACATGTTGTTGATGCCTAAGCTGAATAAAACCATGATTGTAAATCAATGCTATTTTATCTGCCTAGAAGATTTAAAATCAATGAGAAAAGGAAAATTAATGATGAAAAGTGTCTTCAAAGTGTAAGATTCGGCTGTGGTTGAGTGATCAATGTCATTGTTATCACATTTTGTTCTTTGTTTTGTTACTTTGAATTTTGGTTATTGTGTGATGCAATGTCAAGATTTTATCTGGCGCTGCATGCTTGTAGTACTCATATGAAATCTATTCCAGGGAGCCATTCATCCGGTTGGGGGCAAATGTGCTTGCAAGAGCTGAGAGTGTAATGAGGACTATTGAAATGGATCAGTGCATGGGGGGTGGAAGTAACAATTCAACACCTTCACATAATGGTAATGAGATTTTCGATGTAGTTCTTCACTTTGGTATCATTGACATCCTCCAGGATTATGATATCAGCAAAAAGCTAAAGCATGCATACAAGTGGAAAGAAAGAATGGAAATTTATACATACTTTTTATACTCGGAAATTAAAATCCCGGCGACATCCTAAAAGAAATTTTTTATGGGTGATGGATATTGTGAAGGAAGGCACGTTGATTGCTTAAGGTGTTCAATGTTTATGGCTAAATTTTTGAGATTGGCCATTATGTGATGTGTTAATTATGGAGAAGGTCTCAAGAGATTTGTTGAGCAATCTGAAGAGTGAAGGCAGGCAACTAGAGCAATGTGTTTTCTTTAGTTTTTAGCAAGCCAAGAGCATAGAAAGTAGAGAAATGGATGCAGAACTGGGGAGGGATTGGAAAATAACAAAGTGTATAGTCAAAAGTAAATACTTCTACAGACAATGTGGGATTGGGATTAAATACAATTCTTTTTGATGGCATGCTATTCAAAATTTTAAAAAGAAGGTTTGCTCCAGTGAGCGAGGCAAAAAAGAAGAAAATATTCAAGGACCTCCTTGGCTTCTCCCTTTCTCACTCTCATACTGATTGAAAATTGAATGGGGAGTTTGCTTTTTCATTGAGTAAGCCATGTTAAGAAGGGGAAGGGAACAAGAAAGATGTTTCCTTTTGCTCTTTATTTCACTCTCTATATTGGAAGTTAAGTTTGAAAAACTTTATGACAATGATACACTTTCACACTTAAAATGTTTTTTTTGTGTTCCTTTAAACAATGCCAAGAAGATAAACAGTACGGCAAAGCGATAGGATGGTGATGATCCTAATGGATTGCTGTTGTTTTTGCTTCTCACCAATTGTCATGCCGAAAACTTAGTGTTATCTTTCACATCAATAAATCTTAGTTACCTAACAAATAATAATTCAATAAGACCCTTTTGATCCAAAGAAAAAAAAATAGAGAAGAAATCACTCATCACATTAAGATTATTGAGATTGTGTTTTCAAGATTCAAATGGCCTTGAAATTTCAATTTGATGAGAGTTAAGCATATAAAATGTAGTTGATGTATTCTTTAAAGTTGCATTTCATATAATTAGACCTTTAATTCTTAATTTAGTGTTATATATATATATATATAAAGCACATAAAAGCAAATTCAAATTATTTTTTTGCATATCAATTCTTAGCTATTTATTGTTCTCTTTTCAGTTTTTATATATCGAAATTAAGTTTTTTACCAACCAATTCTTAGCAAAATCATCCATACATGAATGAATGCATTCACAAGACATTAAAATCTCCTATAATTCATATTGAATACATGAAAAAACTCTCTTTTTAAACATCTATTTGAACTCAAAACCAATATAACAATGAGTGTGTTTGGTATTGCGGTAGCTGTTGTGGTTGTGGTTTGAAAAAAGTTGTTTTATAAAAAATACTTTTAATTGAGGTTGGTTTGAAAAAATAGGTGTTTGGTTAAAACTGTGGTTGAAATTGAGGTTGAATAAAAAGTAGTTTAATGTGTTTGGTTAAGAATGCTTTTGAAATTAAAATTATAAAATAATAATTTAAATATATATATATATATATATATATATTAATATTGATGGTTTTTAATTTAAAGGTTGTAGATTTAACTATTGTTATTATTTCATGAAATAAATAATACTTTATATGAAATATTTTTTATTATTCCATTAAACCATCTACAATTACATTACGTACAAAATTCATCCGACAAGAACTATAATTTCTATAATTTTTTAAGTGTGCAATAAAATTAGATAAAATATTATCAGGAATAAAATTGATTTGATATTACAGTGCGAGTGAATTTAATTCACTCTACACTAATTTTTCAGGAAAAAAAAATATTGTTTACATGGTAATACAAGTAAATTTAATTTACTCTAAACTAGTTTTTTTTTTTTTTTTTTTTTTTTAAAGTGTATAGAAAATAAACATATTTAAAAAAAAACACCTCACGCGAGCAGTGCAAGTGAATTGCACTGTTCACGTGAACAGTGCAATCAGTTGCACTGTTCCCGTGCACAGTGCAATTCACTTGCACTGTGCACGTAATTAGCCACTAATCGTTCCAACCACAGGTTGAAACTTGTGAAAAAAACAGGATTTTATTGCTTCGTCAAAATCGTGTTCCTGCCACCGTAAATGATGGGGCCCACGTTTTTTAATTTCTTAAGAATCGGTAACCAAACACTTAATAAGTGCGTTTTTAAAGAAACGCAACCGTTAACGCGTTGCCAAACGGACTCAATATGTCATAGGGTAAACTCAATTGTCAATTTCAATCAACACATTAAATCATAAATGAATATGAAAACATAAAAATTAAATACTATTTTCTTAGACTACTAATTATTTTCTAAATTAGATTATTTTCATAGGGTTTCTTTAGGTTTGAGCAATTCAAGTTTGATGTTTTAACAATGTTTATGTTTTCTCTTTATTTAATAATAGTCCAAGATTTATTATTAATTGATGCTAGTGCCATAAAGCTAATGATAACCTGGCAATAAAAACAAAAATTATATATATATATATATATATATATATATATATATATATATATATATATATATATATAAAGAGGCTAAAAAGTAGTAAAAACCATGCAATAATACATAGCAAAATCTTATAACATAAACTAACAAAACTTTATTTATTAAACTAATTAAGAATGCTTTGAGAACTTTCCTACGTATCGATAGCTTTCATCAATTATCTTAAATCATAACATTAGACGATGAAGAACCAACTCAAATATTATATCTCAACTAATAATTTCTTCCTAGAAAACCAATTTATTTCTAACTAAGATCAAGGATTTTCATCTTTTGAATAATATATCAAAGAAGTGAGATAAAAAATGAAACCATATTCATCAAAAATATAAATTACATCATGGATAATAACAACTAGGTTATCCAATCTCAAAATGGATGGAAAATATTTCAAAGAGCATTCAATAAAACTTCCAAACTTGGAAAATAATCTTCAAGCCAACAACTATATATTAATACATCAGATAGTAGTACAATACTAATTTGGAGTAACTTCAAGCATCTCTATGTAAAATGATCTTGTGCTATCTTATCCATCCAGGTCCTTAATACCTATAAAACCATCAAATTCAGTAGAACTTTCAAGTTTGGAAATAAAGTTAACGGTGCATGATTATATATGCATCTTGTTATTACAAACAAATCCCGTTCACTTTTAATTAAGAAACTTACTTTATAATAAAAAAGGTTAATATTATATTTTTTTCATTTTTCTTAAAATATTGAATTTAAAATAAAATATAAAAACATTATTCAATTTTTTATTTTAATGTAAAAAAAAAATCAGTTTTCAATATTTCCTAAATAAACTAAAGTGATTTTAAAAAAATATGTTAGTGATTGTTGGCTTTTTGTTTTTCAAAAAATAATTATTAAAGATATAATTTATTTTTTTGAGTGATATTGGATAGATCTAATTATTAAAGATAATATTTATTTTTTAAAATTAAATAAGATAAATATTATCATAAAATCAAGAAATAAAAAATAATTAATTTTTTATATTAAATAATATAATAATATTAGTTAAATATTTAATAAAAAAATTATTAAAGATAATATTTCATCTCTTAATTTAAATAGAATAAAATAGAAATAACTAAAGGAAATATGTATCCTTACCAAAAAGCCTTAAATATTTAATAATTTTTTTATTATTAAAGATGATATTTAATTTCTTAGATTATAGAAAAATAATGAAATGATTAAAGATAATATTTAATCTCATAAATTAAATATAATAGAATAAAAATAACTAAATGAAATATTTGTTCTTACCTTGACGTGCTAAACTGAGGCTATGTTCTTGCAGCTTCGAAAATAAATAGTCACTCCATTGCTTAGGTGTAGACGCTGTGATTGAACCACAATGAGGATGAGGAAGCACATGATATGACGGTGGTGAAGGCATCACTGTATCTCTTCCCACTGCCGACTCTTCAAATGAATCTAACTTCCCTGCGATCACATGGACCCCACATTCTTTAACGTGTACGGGTTCGAATAGATGATCGTACAACACTGAAAAAATGTATAGTTCCAATTCGTCATCTGCACAGTAATCTTCCATTGCCATTTCACTTCTACTTATGTATCTTATCCATTCCCTAGGAGTTACAATACGTTTATCTTCAAACAATTGAATACCATTGCTTTTATTTCTTATGATAATAATAATGTCAGTGTTCAAGTAATGATGAGAATCCTTATCAAACCAAAGAACTAGGCCTTGGAAGACTGGAGGTATATGAAATGACAAGGAGCATCCTTCTCCACTATAGCTCATCCAATTTGGCATCTCACCGGGAATGTCGTAAATACGATATGGGTGACGACCGTTGCACATTACCTGTATAAATATATTATCATAAAATCAAGAAATAAAAAATAAAACCAAGCAGACTTCAAATATTTAATAAAAAATAATATTAAAAATAATATTTAATTTTTTAGATTCAATAAGAAAAATAAAAAATATTATTAAAGATGATCTTTATTTTTTAAAATAATAATAATAATAATGATAATTATTTTGCCTGTATACATATTGAATACATATTGATTTCAAGAAATACTGAGATTTTAAACATTAATCAATGTATGTGCCAATTGTGTGTTTCTTCTTGTGCATGAGAGACAGAAAGAAATAGTACCTCAACAACACTCTTCTGTAACTTATTTGGTGAATGCCTATGGTCATCAACATAAATGTACCAGAAACTATTACTTAGACCTTCGATGCCCTGAATCTCTTCTAACGAATGGCTTTCATGTAGATATATATGTAGTTTTTCTTTTGACTCGATTGGTATTCTTACTCTTTCCAATGATTTGCAATAAGATGCAACCAAAGCGTCTAAACTTGAAGGTAGATCTGGGATTGATACAAGATTGTTGCATAAATGGACTCTCAAGATCTCTAGCTTGGGAAGGAAGCCAATCCCAGAAGGCAGGCTAGAGAATTTGTTTCCTGATAGATCCAATACTTCTAGAGAGGACAAACCACTGAAATCAACACACTTTGCTGCGCGATCAGATAAACCACCATTAGAAAGCTCAAGACATTTCACTAATATCCATTCAATGAAAGGTGTTGGCAGCCAACGTTTCCAATTCGAAACACCTGCTGAAATCAAAGAAGAACTTGGTGGAGACGAATTGTATCCACCCAATGATAACCTTTTGACATGCTTTAATTGTCCAATTGAAGAGAGAAATTGATCATTTTCAATCCCATCAGCTAGCAACTTGGTTAAGGATTCTATATCACCCATGCGTTCCGGCAATTTCACAAGTTGTGAACACCCAGAAATATTCAAACATTCAAGAGACTTTACATTGCCAAAGCTTTCAGGAAGAATCTTCAGACTCCAACATCCCTCCAGATTCAAGAAAACGAGGCTCGTCAAATTTCCAATTGATTGATGCACCTCAACTAAACTCGAGCAACCTTTCAGAATTAATTTCTCTAGACTTGAACTGTGCAAGTTTGGTGTTTTAATAAGGTGCTGAGAATGACTGAGATTAAGAATTTTTAGCCTGTTGAGAATCTGTATAATAGAGCGCAAAATAATGAAAATTAATCTTAAGAAGTCGTAACATGTAAATATAAATTACATACTGGAGAAATTTTAGGGATTGCAGCATGTTTCTCACCTTTTTTCCCTTCCATAGTTCTTTGACGTTACTGTACTGTATATCAAGAACAACTAGATTGTCCAAGGTAAAATCAGATGGAAAATATTTCAAAGGACATTGAAGCCAACAAATCCACACCAACTCTTTAGAAAGCAGTTTGAAGGATCCGGTGAGATGTGCTCCGTTGATTTGGAGTAAATTTAAGCATTTTAGTTTTGCAAATGATCCTGTGCTCAGTGATTTAGCTTCTGATGCTCTGACATCCAGTTTAAGACCCTCTACAACTTCCGTACCCTAAAAAAATAAAATCAATGCAACTTTCATACAATTATTTGTAATAAGTTTGACTATGCTTTCATGTATGCATTGAGCTCTTACCTTCTGCTGCTCAAGCACATTCCATGCATCCTCTTGATTCCAAATTCTGGTCCTCTTTCCAGGTTCTTTTGGAGACGATTCACGAACGACCTCCCTTCCCATGTCTCGTAATAGATCATGCATGGTTACCGTCTCTCCCAATACTTTAATCAGAGACCTTTCATGGAGAGTTTCCAAATCAACTTCTGGATTGTAACCGCACCGCGCTCCTAGCACTTTTGCGACATACTCTTTCTTTCTATCAACAAAGAAGCAAGCGATATCAAGGAATGCATTTCGTAGTTCTTCACCGTCCAGTGCGTCGAAACTTATTATAAGCTTTCCTTGAATATTGTGGTTTGGAATTCTTCTCAGCTTGTCAATTACAGATTTCCAACCATCTCTGTTTTTCCCAGACAGACAAGCACCCATAACCTCAAGAGCCAAAGGAAGTCCCCCACAGTAATCAACTACATCCTTCGAAAGCTCAATATAATCTTCTGTTGGCTTGGTGTCCTTAAAGGCATGCCAGCTGAAAAGCTGAAGGGCCTCATCTGGTTCCAGTTCTTTGATCTGATATCTTTGATCTACTTCACGAAGTAAACTTGAATCTCTTGTTGTGATAATTACTCTACTTCCAGGACCAAACCAACTTCGATCTCCCATCAAAGCTTTTAGCTGGTCCAGATGAGCCACATCATCAGCAACAAGAAGAACTCTTTTGCGACGAAGTCGCTCTTTGATCATAACCTTTCCTCTATCGACACAATTGATGTTAGCAACATCTTGTTTTAAAATATCATGAAGAAGTTGCTTTTGTAAAAGAGCTAGACCATTGAATTGTTTTGATCTTTCATTTATATCCGAAAGAAAACAGCTTCCCTCGAATCCATTGCAGAGTTGATTAAATACAACTTCTGCTATAGTCGTCTTTCCTATTCCTGGCATCCCATGTATGCCCACAAAGAGTACATCATCCGTTGCAGTACTTAGAAAGTCAAAAATATTGCGAGAAAGCCAATCCATACCTACTAGGTGCTCAGGAACATATAAGTACTTGGGTTCTAATTTATTCAACACATCCTTGATAATCTCTTTGATAAATTTTGCTTCATGCCTGCTCATAGACAAAAGCAAGTCATTGATAACGAGTCAATTAAGTATTTTATTGTTTCACATTGAAAAATGTAAAGTATATTGACTCCATAAATTTGGAAAAAAAGACATACCCATTTGCCATATCATTGAGATTCCATCCAGATAGATTTCCAGTCTCCTCAAGAGCTTTTCTCCACTCCTTCACCAACTTCTCTTCAAAACGCTCTTCATGTTTAACAAATGCTTCTGCAAAATTGCCATTCTGTTTTCTCACATATGAAGGATCAATGTCATAGAATATAGGAAGAACAATCTGACCGGTTTTCCTATTTTTGCACTTAAGAATCTCTACAAGTTCATTGAGACACCATCTAGAAGAAGCATATCCTTTTGAGAAGACAACTATGGATATCTTTGATTCTTGAATTGCCCTGAGGAGATAACCGGAGATTTCTTCTCCTCTCAGAAGTTCATCATCATCTCGAAAAGTGTGGATTCCTGCCTGGACCAAGGCAGTATATAGATGATCTGTAAATGTCTTGCGAGTGTCTTCTCCTCTAAAACTCAAGAAGACATCATAGGCCCCTTCTGGTCTAGATCGAGAAGACTCTGGCTTTGTCATGGCAGCTGCAGAAATCAAGGCAAAGTCAATTACCAATGGAGCAATATAACAAAGAGTTAGCTATGAAATTCCAAAGCTATGATATTGGAATGGGGTTAATTGTATTCTCTATATAGGCTTACTGAGGTCAGCTTTTCTTCTCTTTCGCGTAGATGAATCGTTCTCTTCATCTTTGGATTGCTTGCGTTTTTCTTTCTGCATTTCTAAATTAAATAGAATGATAGAGGATGAACTGGTCAATGATTATCTATCTGAACGTAAGGCTTTCAAGTTATCGTTATGAGCAAGAAGCAAAGAAGAGTAAGTTAAATATAACGAAGAGTTAGCTATGAAATGGCAGCAATGGGACAGAGAAGTTAGATGCAGAGTAATATGGTTATTTGAAATAAAACCAAGGATATGGAATACCGAAATTTCCAGTCAATGCAACAGTGCTAGAGTCAACACTAATCAAATAATATATTCAAATAAAATCAGCCATGTCAGGACCCCAAACAGTCCCTCCATTAACAATTCAATTCAGTGGGATCTTTCATTCACATTTATACGATATTTTTATTATTTGATTCAGGAGAGACTCTTTAATTATATATTAAAACCTAACATTATGTAATTCTAATACTATATTTTGAATAATATTAGGGAAGAAATTATAAAATAATTGTAATTAAGTTCTTAGAAATTTCACAAATAGAGTGTTTGGTATTGCGGTTGTTGTTGTGGTTGTGGTTTTAAAAAAGTTGTTTTATAAAAAGTGCTTTTAGTTGAAGTTGGTTTGAAAAAATATATGTTTGGTTAAAACTGTGGTTGAAATTGAGGTTGAACAAAAAGTAGTTTCATGTGTTTAGTTAAAAAAATGCTTTTCAAATTAAGATTATAAAATAATTAATTAATATATATATATATTAATAATTTTTAATTTAAATATTGTAGATTTAACTACTGTTATTACATCATGAAATAAATAATATTGATATCAAATATTTTTTATTATTCCATTAAACTATGTGCAATGTAATTACATACGAAATCTATTCAACAAGGACTATATTTTCCATGGTTTTTTAAGCGCGCAACAACAAAAAACTAAAATTTTTAATTTACGTAGTATTATAAAATAATAAAGATTGTGATATCTTTATTATTGGAATTGCGATTAAATTCCACAAATGCTACATTATCATGCGATATCTTTCTAATTTATGTAGTGTTATTAAATAATATTAAATACTAGTTTTTTGAGTAAAACATAATTTTTTTAAAAAAATTACAATTTCATTACGTACAAAAGTCATTCGACAAGAACTACAGTTTCCATATGATTTTTTGAGCTTGCAATAAAATTAGGCAAAATATTATCAAAAATAAAATTAAGATTACAGTACGAGTAAATTTAATTCACCTTAAACTAATTTTTTTAAAAATATTATTCACAATTAACTGTATTGGTTTTTCAGGGGGAAAAAACTAAACTTTTCTCACTAGTTTTTTTTTTTTTTAAAAAAAAGAACATTGCGATGGCTCCACTGTTCCTAAAAGTAGTCATGAGAAGCAGTTCTCCAATTCTGCGGCTGCCCAGCAAAAGTCAGTGGACCCTACCACCTAAAATTAGGTTTATTTTCTTTACCAAACATTAAAATGTGTGGCTGCGGGTGAACTTCACCCGCAGTCACAATTAATTTTTTTCTTACAATTTTAAAAATTAAAAACTTTAATTCTTTAGCTTTCTTGCAAATACTTTGCAAGAAGCCAGTCAATAATAGTCAGTACAAATTTCCTTTATAAATTACTAGAAATTTCCTTTATAAATTACCGGTCAATGCAAGCAGTGTCAAAGATTTGAAAAGAAGGTAAAATTATCAATAGACACTCTCTCCAGCAGTCCCGTAAATGACATGATTTTCCACACGGCAAACTAAGAAGACCATTTCCATGCAATTGTCAAAATCAAATTATGTAAATTTCCACAAACCTATTTTCATAGCCTGGCTTCTTTTTTTTTTTTCCAAAAAAGACTCTGATTAGGCGTGTCAAAAATTCCTACACTTATCCGGTGGCCTGGGTCTACCCGGAAGGATCACTGAGTTAAAATAATCTGGTGTTACCTTGGTGAGTTTGTAGAAAAAAGAATGGGTGGGAAAAATAATATATTCGAATAAAATTAGCCATTTCAGGACCCCAAACAGTTCCTATGTTAATAATTCATTCAAAAGAGTTATATAATATTTTTATTATTTGGTTCAGGAGAGACTCTTTAATTATATATTAAAACCTAGCATTATGCAAGGATATTTGACTTCATTCTATTCTTCGAACTTCTTCTCTAGATATATTATAATAGGAAGTGGTACCATTTATTCGAACTAATTCCTATTTAGTTGCTGCTATTATTTAATTTGTTATTGCTATATATATATATATATATATATACATATATATATATATATATATCAGAAAAATAAATATTTTTTTTGTAATTTACATGATTTACTGTCTACCCATTAAAACCATGATACGTTTAAAGATAATTGAAAAACTTCAATTTAGTCATTTTTATAAACGATCCTATCATTAATTGTGTAATCATGTCTTTTATCAATTTTATTTATGCTAGAAAATAAGTCAGTATTCAATATTGATGATCAATAATAAATATCAATGATTAATAATAAAGAGTACAGTTCTTGCTGTTTTTAGTAACTAACAGTTGGCATAAAGTTTCGTGCATGAAGGGTTAATAAAAAAGAAAATGAACGAAGGAGTTTAGGAGAAGTAATCTGAAGAGTAAACCAAGGAAATTTCTAATTGGCATAAGTGATTCATACTTTACACTACTTTTAATAAATTCAAATGATGTACAGTACATCTATTAAAATCATTTTTCTTCCTGCAGAGTGCAGATCCTCTGCAAAATTTCCACAACAACTGGGTCCACGTGTTACTGATTCCAAACTCTTCCAAGCTATTGTTGACCAATGTACCGAAAACACAAAAAAGAAAAATCAAACAGAGATTCTGCTTCAACTCCATTGTTGTTTTTTCTTGAACCGTTCCTCTCTGTGATATTACGGTAACAATTTATTAAAGCAGTGTAAAGCGTTGAAAACATGGGTATCATGAAGTGACATAAAGTTTCGTGTTTGTAGTAAGTGTATGTCAATAATTAGTGATACATGTCATAATTTAATTCTTTACCTTTCATTTTTCTTAAAAACAAAAAAATTATGTTTTTTTCAATAAATTTATTCATAGTTATCGAACCCAACCTGAAATTGATCAGACTAAAAAATAGAGTCTTGGGTTACAAGGATTGACCCGGTTCAATCCATAAAAATAAAAAAAAATATTTGATTTTTAATATTTTATATGAAAAAAATTAAAAAAACAATTCATATGAATATAGGTTATACATGTTGCATATAATAAAGTTTAAAAGATTATTTCAAAATATTTTTTTATCTCATATTAAAAAGATATTATCTTATTCTTTTAAATTGAGGTATGTAAACTAAAATAATTTTTTTCACATTCAATTTTCTCTTCACACTGCATAGATCTTTCAAAAATTTAATATAAGAAGGAACCTGTTTAATAGCATCCAACAAAGTTATATTGATCCTTACTTGTTTGAAAGTTTCAATGATTTCAGAGTTGTGATTGAGTTTCCTTTGTTTGGTCATGGCATGAGGAAATAGGAGTGCTGGCGGGAAATCAACATTTTCTTTGCAATGTCTAGGCTCAACCTCTTCCTTACCCTTAGAGATAAATTCATCATCTTTCTCACAAGGTTCAAGAATGAGTTTTTTAATAACCTTACCACTATAAAGAGTGATGACTGATTTGACTTGATTCATGTGTTGGCTTCCGGAACTACTTGCATTTGCATTGTATTACCCTTTTGGATTTTGTTATTGTTGAGATGGAAACTTACCTTTCTCTTGGAAACTAAGAGCAGATGTTAACTTTGCAAGAGTATCTTTAAAATCTGTCATGCCTTGAGCAAGTTGAGTGTTGATTGCCTGTTGCTTTTCAATGAATACATGCAATGTTTTCTCAAGATTTCTTCTAAGAGGTGGAGCATAAGGAGGTGTATATCCATGAGAATTTTGGAAATTATGGTGAGCTTGAAACGGTGGCTGTGAAGTTTGTTTATTGTTGCTATCACTCTTCCAACTGAAATTTGGGTGATTTCTCCAACCAGGGTTATACGTTTGTGAGTATGAGTTATGGTTGGGCCTTTGGAAACTATTTAAAGCATGAGCTTGTTCATGAAGGCATTCCCTAAAAGAAGGCAAAGTTGGACAATAATTTGTTGAGTGTTCATTAGTTTCACAGATTTGACACACAATGTCTTAAATAGATTTTAATTAACCACTCTTTTTCAATTCAAGTGCTTCGACTTTTCTAACTAAAGATGCAAACTTGGCTTGGAGGTCATAATCTTTCTTAAGATTGTGCATACCTCCACTAGATGTATGAAGTTGAGTTTTACTTGTTGCCTTATAAGTATCTATGGTGTCCTAATTTTGAGTAGTTTCGACTTGTAAGTCTAGGTACTTCATTGCTTCATTAGGGTCTTTATCTTCAAAAGTTCCATTGCACATCAATTCAACCATTTGCCTATCTCTAGGTGTTAAACTTTCATAAAAATATGAAACCAACCTTTATGTTTCAAAACCATGATGACGGCAAGTATTAAGCATGTCTCGATACCTATCCCAACATTGGTAAAATGTTTCTCTTGGCTTTTGAGTGAAAGTGATGATTTGTTTTTTGAAAGAGTTTGTTCTATGAGACGTAAAAAACTTCTTTAAAAATTATTGTTGCATTTCATCCCAAGCACGAATAGATCCTGGTCTCAAATTTTGTAGCCATGTTTTTGCTTTATCTTTTAATGAAAAAGAAAAAAGCTTTAATCTAATGGTGTTCATGCTATAATTTGAGTCATTATAGGTATTACAAACCTCCTCAAATTCCCTTAAATGCAAGTATGGATTTTCTAGGTCTAAGCCATGAAAAGAAGGTAAAAGTTGAATAATGTCTGGCTTAAAATTAAAATGGGATGCATCAGGAAGGAAAACTATGTATGATGGTGCATTTGTTCTTGTGGGATTCATGTGATCTCTAAGTATTCTCATACGGTTATTCTCATTATGAAGCGATTGATTATCTTCTTCGGCCATATTTTCTGAAAATGATGAAGATATCCTACAAAGTCTACCACTTAATGTACATGACCAAACTCTCATGCACGTGTAAGAAGAGAATAGGAGGAAGAAAAGAAAAGAGAAGAACAAGAAACAAAACAAAACAAAAGAAACAAGAGTTAGATAAAATGAAAAGTGAAAAGAGAAAATAAAATAAATATTATAATTTATACAAGAATTTACCTCCTTGGCAATGGTGCCAAAAACTTGACACTACCAAAAGCTTGATGTCTTCTCCCAAGTGTAGAAGTGTCGAAGTAATAAATAACTCGGCAAGACCGGAGTTGAACCACAAAGAGGTTAAACTATATAAGTTATAAACAACAACAACAACAATAATAATAATTAGTAGTAGTAGTAGTAGTAATAATAATAATAATAGTAGTAGTAGTAGTAGTAGTAGTAGTAGTAGTACTGATATTAATAATAATAGTAGTAGTAGTAGTAAAGAGAGCTTTGAGATGTAAGATTGATGTAAGGATTAAACAATAATAAAAAAGAAATGTCAAGGTTAGAGGATCCACTAATGGTACTTCAAACAAGTATAGTATAAACTCTTATTACTCAACTAGAAACCACACACAAAGAAGGTTCCAATCATATTATAATTGTTAACATGATTACATTAATTATCTTATTCGAGTAATGCCAATACTTGTAAATATTATCAGGTATTCATGGTGATAACTTATGTTAACAACAAATCAAGTTCCTTTCATAGCAAAGGTGTAGGTTATACCATACGGTTGGGCTATGAAAATGATAAGCATTTGTTGTATCAAGGGTTGTTCAACACAAATCTAAATTAACCATTTAACAAGCAAGGTATTAAGAGAGCAAGATAATAAATATAAAACATGTTAATATCAAGCATTCAAGTCCATGTTAAGTTTATACTATACTTATTCTTATACCATTAGTGTAACCTTTTCACCTTGACATAATAGATTTAGCTAAACATAATGAAAGTAAGAAACATACATAAACAAGATAAGAACATAATTATTTAAATAAAGGAAAGGAAATGAAAAGCATAAACAAGAGATTAATATAACATAAAATAAAACTTCAACATTACAAAATACAAAGAAAGAGAGCAAGAGCATTATCTTGATTTGAACACCAAGATGCCTAAATGCATGGCAAATGCCTCCTTTTATAGGCTAAAATTTGGAACTGTTGATTTGATGAATAATTGTTGAGTGGGTGGCCACATCTTGACTTGGTGAAAATCCTTATCTTCTTGTCTGAATAAAATGTCATTGCTAACATCAGAATTGGAACCACCTGTACGCAAGAAAGTTCTAGAAAATTGTCTCAGCTTTCCAGAAAAAAAAATTGAGGTCATTTAGACTTCTAGAACTCGAGATATGGGCTGATTACTGAACAATGTCTGGGCTGCAGGACAAATTCAAACTTCTTTGTTGTTGCTATAATTTGGACTTGAAAACGGTATTTTTAAATCTTGGACTCCACATGAAAGTTATAGGCCTATATCTTACCAAATCTGTGTAAACAATTAAGGTTATTTTGACATCTAGAACTCGATATATGACCTAATTACCAAATAGTATTCCAATTTGGACTATACCAACATCTCTTTTCTAAGCTTCACCATCTCTTTATCTTCACAATTTCAGTAGTTGAATTCATCAATCAATCCTTTAATTTATGTGATAGGGATAGGCCTGCATTTAAGATGAACATTTACCATATATTAAGGCATTTTATAGTATCAGACTTGTTATTATAAAACATGTTTTAGTTAAGGAGTTATTGATACTTCAAGTGCAAAATGATGATATAAAACCTTGATAAACATGCACTTTTAAGTACTAATCAACCAACATCAATCTTATTAACATTAGTACTACTACTAGTACCAACACCAATATCATCAATTTGAATCTGCAAATCATCTTCAGTATCATGACTCTCCATTTCAGCATCATTAGGAATTTCTTCTTCATCACTTTCATCTTCCTTACCATTTTTTCTTCATGTTGCCTTGTCAATAGCACCAAGCAATCAATGTTTGAATGTTTTTCTCCCATGATTATCCAATCACCATCAGATGAAAGATCATCTTCTACACCAAAATCATCAGCTTGCTTTTTGACTTGATTATTATTCAATATCAGATTGCACATTACAAATATCAATTCATTTATTTTTTTTTCTAGTGCAAATGATTTCTTCGTTTTGTATGAACCTAAATAAACAATTCAAATTTATAAGATTTTTTTAAATATTTCAACATTTAAAATAAAAAAATAAAAAAACTCACCATTTCAAATGCACTCCAGTTATACTCACATCCAGATGAAGTACAAGTCAAGCTTAGAACTTGAATTATAAACCTTTGTAATTCTGGACATTCATCCCCATAAGAATCCCACCATTGAGCTAGAGGTTTTTTTTATCTCTTCAATGCCAAACAATCTTTTTGCATTCTTGAATGATCCAAGTTGTAAGTCAATTTTGCACCTTTCACTTGCATTAGGTACCATCCTTTCTAAGCATTGATATAATCCAAGTTTAATGTTAACATTAACCTTAAAATTGGGTTATAATGATAATGAGGATTTAAATAATAAGTTGCTGCATTTAAGGGTTTGTGAAGTTGAAGTTTTTATCTTGCATCAACAATATTCCATATAGGTATATAACTATATAAAACAAAACAATAAAAATATCATTACAATCTAGGAATATCTCAATTGAAAGTATCTCTAAAGACATTCATATTAATAGATGACAACATTTGAAATAAAAATTAGCAAGATATATACCTTTTTTTCACAGAACCAAAATTCACTTATATCTTCTCCTTTGCTTGATCCATTGCTTTATATATAAAACTCATAGTTGGTTTCTCATCAGCATCAACTAATTGAAGAACTTTAATTAGAAAATACGTTGTCTTAATATATATAGTAACATCATGCCAAAACTTGTTGTCCAAAACACAATTTTGAATTCGTTTCCCTTCTTCTATTCTTGCAAACCTACATGAACTCTGTTGTTTGGAAGTAAACATAGTCATCAACTGTATTTTATGATCATTCAAATATCCTAGAGTCAAATATGCAGTAGCAAACTGAGTGGCAGCAGGCCTAATCAAATCCCTTCCTTTCGTAAAGTGTCTTAGCATGGAAATAACAATAGTTCTTGAATAAATATATGAGATGATTCTCCTCCCCTTGGCAGTAGTTACTTGATGAACCTCTAACTTCTTCTAAAAATCTTCTAATATCAAGTCAATACAATGGGTAGCACATGGTGTTCAAAACAAACTCTTTCTTTTTTCCATCAATAATTGTCTTGCTGTCTTATAATTTCTAGCATTATTGGTGACTATTTGGACAACATTTTCCTCCATAATCCTCTCCACAATGTCATCTAACATCTCAAATACCTTATCAACAGTCTTGGACATATTATAAATATCAATCAATGAAAAAAAAAACAATTGTCCCTTTAGGACTATTAACCAAAAAGTTACAAATACGTCTTTTTTTATCTGTCCATCCATCAGACATTATTGAATAACCTGTTTTTTTTTTTTTTTCATTCTAGCTTGTACTCCTTAAGCAAATTCATTGTTTGATCCACTTCCTGCTTCAAATACTTTTCTCTAATATCATGGTGGGATGGAGGCTTAAAACCTGGCCCATTCTTTGCAACTAATTTAAGTGCCTTAAGAAACTCAAGAGTTTTTTATAGAATTATATGGAATTGCACTAGTGTAGAAAAACTTTGCAATTTGTCAACATGCTTCTTCTTTAATATATTTTTTTAGCAATTGATTTAGGGTTGTTTGTGTACTTCCACTCCTACTAGTTGCTTTCTTTCCTTTGTCTTTAGCGCTAATTTCTTTTATTTCATCATCATCATCATTTACACTATATTGATGGCCTTTCTTTTCTTTTCAGTTGCTTCTAGATTTTTCACCAAAACACCCAAAACTGCTTAATATTTTTTGGTACTTGTTGACATGGCTCAACATCCTTACAAGTACAAACTAAATGCTGTTTGAAATGAAAAATGCCTCCAGTGATAATTTTTTGACAATACTTGCACTGAACTTTTCTAGAATTTTTATCAATATCTATACCATATTGCCATCCCACATCAAGCCTATAACCAAAATAAGTTTTTCTAGATGCCATAAGTTAAACAATTTAAGAATCAATTCAAATCAGCTCTGTAATCAATCCAAACATTTTATAATTGTAATTAAATTTTTGTTAAAAAAGAAATACCATAATACATAACAGTCCATTTTCTATATTACTATCCAATCAGAAAACCTAAGATAATTGATTTTAGTACACACTATAATAAAATAACAACCCATCTTCTATTCCAACTGAAAATAGAAGTACTAAAATCAAATCACTAAAATTGAGAATTTGAGAGATAAATTAGCAAAGGCACATAGTTATAAACACACACACAGAGTAAACTTTGAATGCAAAATCAACAATATTAGAGTTATAAAGTAAACCATCAGCAAAGGCAATAGATAAGTATAAAAACAACATACTATCAAAGATTCGAATGCAAAATCTCAAAGCTAAATCCAGAAGCTAAATCCATTCATCACAAGTTACAACCCAGTTAACTTGCAACACTCTAAATTATAGTAAATCCAAATTCATTCATCACACTCATGAATCATCTATATAAACACACACACACGGTAAACTTTGAATCAAAAATTTGAATACAAAATCTCAAAGATAAACAGAAACTTTGAATCAAAATCTCAAATTCTCAATCTTTAACATCATTAGAGTAAACTGTAAAGATTAAAGCACCTAAACAACAGTCACGCAAAGATTAAAAACAGAGTAAGAAACGGACAATGAAAACTACAAATATAGGTTATTACCTCTGTTCTGAGCAGTGAGCAGATCAATATTGCAACCAGAGAATCAATCACGAATCCAATCAAACTAATATTAGCAACAAAGTAAGAAACGGATAAGGAAAAAAACAGCACCTCTGGCCCTGGTAGGCTGGTAGTTAGCAACAGATAAGAGAGACCATTGAATTTTCACAGGAGGTGAAAAAAGATAAACAAAGTAACTTACCTAGTGGAGATTGGAGAGACGCCACTATTGTTGTGTGGACTCTGGTTCTCACGGTGGCTGGTGAAAAGCTGAGAGAGAGATTAAGAGACTGAGGAATCCTCAGTGAGGATTTAGAAATTTAGGGATTTCAATTGTAATTTCTCTGTAAAGTCTATTCTGAACATGAATGGTGAATATGTGATTTTGTAATTTTTTGTTTTGCTTAGTAATAGGCCAAATGCCAATAGTTGATCAACACACACCTGTAATCAACATTGCAATTTTATCTTCTACGGGTTAACTCGTTCAATCAGTGGTGAAATCATGTTTTTATGCGATTTCATTTGATTTTAATAATTTTATCGATTTTATCCATTTCCGAGTTTTATGAATAATTTAGCATGTAAAGCCTACATTGACTCGTAAAATCGTACGATTTTACGAGTTGAATCATAATTTTAACAACCTCGTTCAACCAACCATTTATCTCACCTTTTTTTTTTCGGTCAACTATCTCTCTTTAAATATAGGGACTGAAACATAAATAAAATAAGATTTTAACTACAACAAAATCTTAAAACCAAAATGATTAAAAAAGAAAGAAAGAAGATGTTGCAGAACATGTAGACTAACATGTATTATTTCACGCAAATTAGCTGAATAGTGGGGAATTCATCAATTTGCTCATCGAATTGATGAAACAGCACGAGCAATTTATATCAAGCTGGTACCCACACTCGAATGATGAGTTCAAAATTTATATTACGCAAACAGGATCCTAATGATACTCTCCTTAAAGAGGAAAAGAAACTGGAGGGAAACAATGAACAAGCAAGAATTTTGACGCCAGCTTAAAGAAAAGGGAAAAAGGAGGGTGCGCAGTAGAAAAACACAACATGGAAACAAAGCTTTAAAATAACAAGTCGACCTGACAAGCCTTTCATAACAAGTGGAATCTGTAATAATGGAGGACCCACGTGAGATTAAACTGTCAGAGATGTCTATGAACATAAAATTTAACGACCCTACACAGGAATGAAAAGAAATCAATACGTTAAATAGTACAAGCAAAATAAGGTACCATTTTCCTCAACCATCACCAAAAAAACTCATCAAAGGAGATCGGCCACATTCGATGGCAGCTCCTCAATGACCACATTATAGAACTTCTGGATATCAAACAACATTCTGTCATCATCACTTATCACAAAGTTAATAGCAACACCCTTTCTTCCAAACCGTCCACTTCGTCCAATACGGTGAAGGTAGTTTTCAGGTTGAGTCGGCAGATCATAATTTATGACAAGGGAAACTTGCTGAACATCAATACCACGAGCCAGGAGATCGGTTGTGATGAGAACTCGAGAAGAGCCGGACCTGAATTCTCGCATAATGATATCACAAGTGTTCTAGTCCATAAATTTAGATCCGACTGTTGGATCGCACTCAAATTTTTTTCAGGAGTTTCCGAGGGCTACTTTTCTTCGGATTAGCGTGAAATTGCTACTCCACGCAGAAAACATCCAGTCGGACCATACCACCAAAGCGACCCGAGTACGGGCTCAAAAGATCCATAACTTTAGATCTGACTGTTAGATCGCGCTCAAATATTTTCAGGAGTTTTCATGGGCTATTTTCCTTTGGATTAGCGTGGAATTGCTACTCCATGCAGAAAACGTTCGGTCGGACCATACCACCAAAGCGAGCCGAGCACGGGCTCAAAAGGTCTATAACTTTAGATCCGACTGTTGGATCGTGCTCAAATATTTTCAGGAGTTTCCGTGGGTTGTTTTCCTTTGGACAAGCATGGAATTGCTACTCCACGCATAAAATGTCCAGTCAGGCCGTACCACCGACCCGACCAGAGTACCGACTCAAAAGGTCCATAACTTTAGATCCGAACGTTGGATTGCGCATAAATTTTTTTCGGGAGTTTCTGTGGGATGTTTTTCTTTGGATTAGCTTGGAATTGCTACTCCATGTAGAAAATGTTCGGTCAGGCCGTACCACCGACCCAACCATAGTACCGACTTAGAAGGTCTTTAACTTTAGATCTGATCGTTAGATCACGCTTAAATATTTTCAAGAGTTTCCGTGGGCTATTTTTCTTTGGATTAGCGTGGAATTGCTACTCCACATAGAAAATGTCCGGTCAGGCCGTACCACCGACCCGACCAGAATATCGGCTTAAAAAGTTCTTAACTTTAGATCCGACCGTTGGATCGCACTCAAATATTTTTAGGAGTTTCTGTGGGTTGTTTTCCCTTTGGATTAGTGTGGAATTTCTACTACACGTAGAAAACGTCCGAGCCAGTATTCTGGTCGCGTCGGTGGTATGGAGGAATTTGATGCATGCCACGAATTAATTAGCTTTAAATAATTATTCTATAGAATATGGAAATGATAATTTGATATTATAGTTGAGTTTTAAAGGTCTAGTTAATGAGTTGATTATTGTGATTGATGTTTGCAAGTTGAGAAATATGGAGTTGATAACTTGGTATAAACAAAAAACAAAGAAGACTGTGCTGGAATTTTGATATATATATATATATATATATATATATATATATATATATATATTGGTAACTAGTAACTACTAATATATGTATTATAATTTGTGATTATATTTAGGGTTGTTACAAGGTATCTTTTCTTGCAATTCAGTTGATAATTTGATATGTTGTTCAATTATATGTTTTTTTATCCTATAATATTTGTTAAATTGTTGGTATTTTTTAATATCTCACTTTTACGAGATCAGATATTATAAATAAAGTATGTCGATTTATGCATGTTAATTTTTAATGATATATACTGGGTTGTCATTAAATACATTTTATGTTATTTAAAAGGTATAGTTTTTAGTGGTTTGCGCATATTACATGGAGCTCATCCTTCTCTCTTAATGGTTATATAAATATAGATTGGAATGATAATTTTGATGACCGTAACTCAATAGGTGCTTATTTTGTGTATTTCAACATCATATTAATTTTTTGAAAATTCATCATGCAAATAATTATTGAAACTTCGTCAATTAACTATAAACTAGTTAACCAGCATAAAAAAAAAATTCACTAGATAGCACCTGAAAACAAAGGGAGGTAGTAAATCATGTATCGTAAGTGTGTAACGATATTCAATTAATTTGATAAGTCATGTGACGTAGCAGAAGTTTATTAAGTAAAAGGAACATTGTCCCTTTATAGGTAATTGCTCAAGTCCACGAGCAGGAAATAGATTTCTCGAATCCACGAGTGAGAGATTGAAGTTTTGAATGAAATTCTTATTCCAATGAAAATTTTAAGTGCCTGTAACAAGGATTGGTTGCTTGTATTTATAGCTGCCAATCCTAATTCCAATCAGAACATACTTGCGGAGATAATTAATAAAGACATACAATATTCCTACTTAAAAACGTAAACTAGAGTTCTAACTTGGAAACAATAATATCAGTAGCAGAGGGGCTCTTAAATAATGGAATCCGTGTGTAATAAGGAAAAGAGCAGTAGTGGTAGAGTGTGCTTCTAACTCTGAAGCTTGAATCCTGACATGTTTATCCTTGCTGGCCTAGGATTCCATTTAGTCTAGAATTCCTTCATTATGTTGTTCTACATCAGTCTCCCCTTCTTGAACAGAACGCGTCCTCACGTTGATTAGGTGAGAAGAACATTCATCGGGGGGATGATATTTAAACAAGTCAGCAACGTTGAAGGTGGGAGATATGTTCATTTCTACAGGGAGGTCCCTAATATATGCGTTGTCATTAATCTTCTGTAGGATTTGAAAAGGGTCATGCTTTTTATGGTTCAGCTTGCTATACATTCCTGCTGGTAGTCGCCCTTTACGTAGATATACCATCACAAGATCTCCTACCTAATATTCTTTGGCTCGTCGTTTGCGATTTGCGGCTGTTGTACTTGACATGAGCTTCCTCTAGATTTGCTCGTACTTCTTCCTGAATTGTTTTAATCCGGTCAGCAATATGCTCTGCTGCTATGCTCTTTCCTGGAATTTTAAGCAGCGGTGCTAGGTCCAGTGCATGATGTGGTGGCTGACAGTAGACAATTTGGAATGGAGTTTTTCCCGTGGACCTGTTAAGCATGCTGTTATAGGCAAATTCAGCTTGTGCCAGTGTAAGATCCCATTGTTTTGGTCTCTCCCATGATAGGCAGCGGATTAAATTTCCAAGAGTGCGGTTTACCACTTTCGTTTGGCCATCGGTTTGAGGGTGGCTAGTGTTGCTAAATTGCAATGATGTATCAAATCGTCTCCATAATGTTCACCAAAAATGGCTTAAAAATTTCGTGTCTCGATTTAAAGTAATGGATTTAGGAACCCCATGTAGACAAACAACTTCTTTAAAGAACAGATTTGCGATGTGCACGGCATCTACTGTCTTTTTGCATGCGATGAAGTGTGCCATTTTAGAGTACCTGTCCACTACTATAAAGAAGGAATCAAATCCACGCTAAGTTCATGGAAGTCCCAAAATGAAATCCATAGATAAGTCTTCCCAAGGGGCTGCTGGGATGGGTAACGGCATGTAGAGACCTGTGTTATGCGTGTCCTTTGGCTGCTTTGCGTGTGGGACAGCGTTTGACATGGTTACCAATATCTCGTTTTAGCTGGGGCCAATAATACCTCTCTTCTTCCATGGCCACTATTTTGTCCCGACCAAGATGGCCTCCCATACAGCCACCATGTAGCTCGCGGGTTATTTGTTCCTATAAGGAGCTCTTGGGGATACATAACTGATTGCCTCATAATAAATATCCCTCTTGAATATGCATGTCTTCCTATGAGAGTACATGTAGGCATTTGGTCCTGATAGGGCCAAAGTCTTCATCATCCACATACAAATCCTTGAGGCAGTCGAAACCCATAACTTCAATCCGTATGGTGACAAGCAATAACGCCCTTCAACTTAGAGCGTCCGCTACTTTATTTAACTGTCCAGCTTTATGTTTCAAGGAGAAGGTGAACCTTTGGATGAAGGATACCCAACGTGCATGCATTCAGTTCACACTGTTCTGGTTATTGATGAATTGTAAGGCGTGGTGATCACTGAAGAGGATAAACTCCCTTTGCACTAAGTAGTGCTCCCAAACCTTTAAAGCACGAAACACAACATAAAGTTCAAGTTTGTAGGTGGACCATTTCTTGCGAGATTCACTTAGTTTCTCGCTGTAGAAAGCAACAGTCCTACTTTCCTGAGATAATATAGCACCAACACCGATAATAGATGCATCACACTCCACTTTAAATAATTTGTTGAAATTTGGCAATGCAAGAACTGGAGTGGAAGACAACCTCTCTTTAATTAGTATGAAGCTTTGTTCTGCTTCAGTTCCCCAATGGAATTTCCCTTTCTTCATGCATTCAGTGATTGGTGCGACAATTCGACTAAAATTTCTGACAAACCGTCGATAGAATATTTCTAGGCCATGGAAGCTACGCACCTCACTGGCATTCTTTGGAGTAGGCCATTCTCGAATGGCTCTTATTTTGCCTTCGTCGACTTTAATCCCTTCAGCACTCACAACAAATCCCAAAAATAGCAAACTACTGGTCATGAATTTGCACTTTGTCAAATTAACATACAACTTGTTCTGTTATAATATTGTTAGCACTTCCCTTAAGTGCTTAAAGTGGTCAGACTTGCTTTGGATATAAATTAATATATCGTTGAAGTACACTACAACAAAACAGCCGGTGAAGGGTTTAAGTACCTGATTCATTAGGCGCATGAAGGTACTCGGGGTGTTGGACAGTCCAAAAGGTATTACTAGCCATTCATATCATCACTCAGTTCATCCTTGTAGGCTAACTGCCTATATGGAAGTGGATGGCGTTCACGAGCAGGAGCAATCCTTTCTTTGCAATTTTCGCCTTCATGTTGCAGGTTATTTCCTATTGTTAGCCTAGCAAGGGTTGCTTGTATGGCTTGTAATGCTTATTGGGTCTCACGCTGGAAGTTCCTAAATTCAGTTTGTGTGATCATGCCCTCTTAATGTTTGTCGTCATAAAGGGCTTTGTTTTCACTCCATGTGTTTGCCATCTAAACAAGTTAAACCTGCTCTGATACCAACTGATTTAGCAGAAGTTTATTAAGTAAAAGGAACACCATCCCTTTGTAGGTAATTGCTCAAGTCCATGAGCAGGAAATAGATTTCTCAAATCCACGAGTGAGAGATTGAAGTTCTGAATGAAATTCTTACTTCAATGAAAATTTTAAGTGCATGTAACGAGGATTGGTTGCTTGTATTTATAGCTGCCAATCCTAATTCCAATCAGAACGTACTTGCGGAGATAATTAATAAAGACATACAATATTCCTACTTAAAAACATAAACTAGAGTTCTAACTTGGAAACAATAATATCAGTAGCATAGGGGCTCTTAAATAATGGAATCCGTGTGTAATAAAGAAAAGAGCAATAGTGGTAGAGTGTGCTTCTAACTCTAAAGCTTGAATCCTGACGTGTTTATCCTTGCTGGCCTAGGATTCCATTTGGTCTAGAATTCCTTCATTATGTTGTTCTACATCATCATGTATATATGGCAGTGCAAATATAAAATATTTATTTTTTATTTTTTATTTTTTCATTTTGCGGTTGGCTATTCTCATATTACTTTTTATATAAGAAATCAAATCTAAATTTATCTCCCTGTTAAAAGCAAATTATCTATATTATAATTAAATGATTTGTAAAAGTTTTCATTCGTACAACTAGCTTGAGATTTTTTGAACCAGCTTGATAGCTAAGAAAAAAGGAGCTGTACTGTCATAAAAATAAAAGTCATTGATGATTAATCTTAACGAGTGCAGTTCAACTGATCAGACTTTAAGTTTGCTCACTAAAAGTCACTAGTTCGAGTCTCATAAATCTCAGGGCCACTGAAAACTTACATCATCGTTAACTTTAAAACATGTAGAATTAATTAAGATACGCGTAAATTAGTCCAGACATCTATATTAATAATATTAAAAAAGTCATTGATGACTATTCTTTTAGTCATAGGCTCACCTTAAAATGTAGAGTGTATTTGAAATTGTAATAGTGGTGATAATTTAAAATGTTTTATTTAGAAATATATTAAAATAATTTTTTTAAAAAAATTATTTTTAATATTAGTATATTAAAATGATTTGAAAATATAATATTTTTAAAATAAAATTAAAATTTTTAAAATATAATTTACATTGTATTTCCAAATAGAATGAAAACTCATCTATGATAGTGGTCTGTATAACTATGCTATTAAATTATTTGGTGTATAGCGGGGAAAAAAAGAGGTAGAAGAGAAGTTTCAAGATTATAGCCGACGCAGAGAAAATTTTGAATTAAAAAGTTATGAATAATTAATTTTCTAGAAAATAAATTTAACGTGTTTATACATTCATAAATCTAACTAGCGTAATAGCTCACAAACTAAATAAAAAAAAGTTAAATAACTAATAAAGATAAAGAAAAACACAAACAACAGATATCCTAGATCTAATTTTAGATACGTTCCGACCTCGGTTGGCCAACGTCAATTATTCTTACAATAAACAAAGCTTGTAGAATGTTTTGATAAAATTTAAAAGTTAATTCATTGATTGGATCGAAAATCTTTAATGTTTTCATAAAAAAAAGTTTGATATGCTCATATTTGTTTTGGACTTGGAATTGTTAATACGCTTATGACGTTACTTAATATTCATTTTTCAAAGACAATTGATGGCTTGAAGCAGCCTTTAATTTAAAGATCAAGATCATAGCCTTTATATGCATGCGGGGTTATGGCTTGAAGCCTTTAATTTATACCATATTGATGGTTTAACTTAACATCTTTCATGTTTTGTTTAGTAAGAAGAAATGGAAAATAAAGGAAAGTTCTATAGGAAAACCAAAGATTAGAAATGTTGGAGAATAAACTAAGTCCCAGTTGAAACCTATATCAGTTCTTATTTTCAATTCAAACAGAGATGATCATTATACCACACTTTGTTATTTAATTACTTGAAACAATATCTTGATGAAAAAATAAATTAACAAATGGAAGGGAAAAAACCATCCTTTCTATGATCTCATCAGGTAAAAGCCAAAAAAATGACAATCAAGCTGTAGACAACTTGAGCAACTTTGAAATGAAGTAGTCTTGAATGGAAAGTGTTCTCGTCGTGCAATGAATACTAGCAAGTGTATTTGATATTATGATAGTGGTTACTTTTCAAATAATTTTTTGTACCGAAATGCATATTAATAATATTTTTTTATTTTTAAAAAATTATTTTTGATATAAAAAACATCAAAACGATCTAAAACATATAAATTATATTAAATTTTAACAAAAAAAAATTATTTTTTTTGAGAAAATAGTTTCAACGGCATTCCCAAACGGTTCCTGGGAAGCAAAAAGATGATATAGATTATAAGCACATGTTTTCAGTTTCGAAATTCATGGGCCACTATTATATACTGTACTGGACAGTTTTCTATGATTCGGCTTTACTATAAAGTCTCACCAGCCCATCAATGGCCTCTATCTCTGTCAGATGAATCTGCAAGCATGGCTATGACATACCCTCTCTCCCAAACCCTTGACTACAAGCCACCGAGTGTGTTAAAAATCAGGTCATCTTCAAAAATTGGTGGCACAAAACCACATATCACTCAACTCCAAACCAAGAAGCGTTGCTTGAGGTGCAGTACTCTTTATCTTGACAAAGATAATTCCCCAATTGCCTGCTCTTTCCATGGCCACACCACAGGTATGCAACTATGCATATTCCTCCTCACCAACTTGCTAAAGGAGTTCCCTTTCTTCCATTTTTATATGGGAGTCTTATGCTTGCAACGTTCTGTGCAGGGGAGAAGGGGTTGTTTTCTTTGTCTCCTCCTCACCAGGGGATTGACGGAGAGTGGAGCGACCGCTCTGGTGTGATAGTGTATAAATGGAATGACAAGAATAATAGACCAAATACAGGAAGTGTCAATTGGAAGAAAAGATGGAGTTGCTGTGCTGAGTATGGTGAAAATGCCTCACCTTGTAGACGAGGGTGGCATGTTTCATATGATGATGGCTTCACTTTGTATTAGCCCAAATTGGTTTGTAAGCAAAATCCAGAAGGATATCACGAATTGTGTTGTGTATGTTTCTTTGCTTTTATGTACCCATATGTAAAGCATTTTGGATGAAGTGGAAATGCAAATGCAAGCATATTTCATATGATATCTTTCTCTCTTTTTTTGAGGTTAAACAGAGCAATTTGATTTGTTTTGGCTTTTTGATGCGTTCAACAGGCACAATTGCTTGTAAGCTGTTAGGTATGATTATAATTGACAGAATATTATTTGATGGTAAAATGCTTTGCTGTTAAGCTGGAATTCAAAGTATTCTACTATAGGAGACATGTAAAATTAAGCTTTCGCATAGTGGGTAACTATTCTAGCAAAGTTTGGTAAAATTTTTGGGAAAATAACATAAGTGAGAGTTGTAATTGAGGTTGCTTAATATTTATAAAAATCAACCCAAAATTTTATGAACATCAAATGATTAAGAGATAAGATTCAAGATTCAAATTCAATAGTTAAAAAAAAAAAAAAAAGTTGATGCAGTAAAAGAGAAAATAAGAGAAAAAAGATAAAGAAATAATGGATCACTGGGATACATTAAACTCTAGTTTTCAAAAAAATTATTAGAGTCCCCATTAACTAAAGTTATAAAATTCCTTGGCAATCTATAAATATTTATTTTGTATTACTACCAGAACCATTGTTGGAGTGTATTTTGATTAAAAAAAGCAGTAAAAGTCAGAGTGTCAAAGAATCATCTCAACTCAATAATTTAAGTTTTTAGGTGAGGTCTCAGGATATTATTTATATTATTTTCTAACATATCCCCTCAAGTGAAAGTTCCTTGGACTTGAAACTTGTATAGGGTCACACTATCATATGTTTAATTTTTATCAAATAAATAGAGATGATGAGATTTGAACTCGTAATCGCTTAATCATCAAAATTCTGATATCATATTAAAAAATCAATTCAACCCAAAAGCCATTAGAGAATAGGGAATTCATACAATATGCATGTCTGTCCAGTTTAAAAGCTCATGTTTCAGGGCAATGTGTCTCTCTCTGATACCATGCCTAATCTTCATACTTGAAGCAGTTGATGAAGAGCAATACGTAGTGAACATTCCGTTGATCACTTGAGATCTGTCAGGTTTATCTTCCACGCTTTTCGTCCAACATCTTAATTCACTTTATCATCGCCAAAATGTTCACCTGTCATGATCTCAGTTAGCAACTGTTAATTTAAACTCCCTGCTGTATACTTTCTCCAATTACTATATATCATAAGATGATCACAGTACATAATACATTTCACAAACTTGATTTCTATCTCTTGCTGGTGCTGAGTTTCGAAGGGCAAAATTCCACCTACAAATTAAATTAACAAATAAAGATACATTATAAGCTGTAACAAAAGGTTTATAAAAACAAGAAGTCTTTTCTTTACATAAAATTTGAAGATCAAAGACACTCAAAACAAGTAATCAAGCTTCAGCTCGTATTAAACCAGCAAGAAATGTTAAGTACACGTCAAGTCTTGCAAGGACACCATCTGCACTAGATATCAAGTCTTGCAAGTACACGTCGGACAAGGCCAGGTTTTTTTTTTTTACACAGCATCTTTTGGAGCTAGCTGCTTGAAACCAGCAAGAAATGTTAAGTGCTCCTTTTCAGTTCTCTTTTTTGGATTATAGAACTCACTATCAGTTCCGTTGGTACCCTTTTCAACTTTGGAGACCTAACGTTCTTTCCATCCATCAGGGACATCATACACGTACTCAGCAGAAGCTTTCTTGTCGGAGTTGCCACCGTATCAGGGCAGCACTGAATGCGGTGCCGTAGTAGATGTGGAAAGTTTGTGAAGGGTCTGCTAGGGAAGGGGTAATGGCATTTAATATTGTGGTGGCTGCAATAGTGACATTGGGTGTTGATAGTGTTGGTTCCAAACATCATCTATGCAACAAAAATTATACAACAAAATTATTTAGGAGTTTCTAAAATCTTGTTAGATCGATCTTGAGTTATTTAAAGATTTATTATCTGAAAATATAATCTATTTCAGCTTTGATTTTTTTTTTTTTAAACTAAGTTGTCGCAAACTATAAATCGTCCAATTGTCTAACTTCTAATAACAATTCACACGAATCATTCATGTTTTTGTAGTTTTTCTGTGTGACAAACAATCACCATTTCTCTTAAAAATAAGAGGCGTAACTTATTATTTATAGGGAAATCTAAAAAATCCTATAAATTACAAAAATATCAATTTGGCCCCTGAATATTATTCATTTATTTATTCAGGATAATTTTAGAAATTAACTCAATCAAGACCCTGCTTGATTTTTCTAGGTCTAGAAATATCATTTCTATAATAATCATATTCTAATCCTTAATTTTTAAAATATATTTTAATCAAGTCATACTTAATTAAATCATCTCAATTTAATTTATGATTACTGGTTTTTAATGTATGTGACCCATTAGGTTCCTAATATATTGGCGCAAATATAAATTATAATTCTAATTAAATAAATTAAACAATTTAATTTATTATCAATTCAACAATTGATTAATTTATCTTTAAAATTTAGATGCATCATCTAGTAACATGTCATCAAGGATGGAGGTATGTTAAAGGCTTGGGTGGGCATAGCCGAGGTCAAGATTTTATCAATATTTTTTTACTAGTTTTATGTTAAAAAAAATTATAATTCTTGATTAAATTATCAAAAAATTCTGAAAATTTACGTGAAGCCTTTTAATATGATGTTTTAGCCCGGGATAAAATTTCAGAATGTTTTGAGAAATTCAGAAATTCGATGCAAAATCATAATTTGACTAGTTTTACATTAATGGGCATACCATCAAATTGAGCTAAACTCTTGCGAGGGATCTTAAAATATATTAAATAAAATCTGGTTAAAATTTTAGAATGAATGGAGCTTGGTAGTGCTAACAAAAAAAAAAAGACTGCTAAATAAAAGCAAAACGACTCATTAAAAGTAAAAAATTTAATTACTTTGTTTTTTAGTTGACATGAGATTGTTATTTTTTCCTGGTTGAGGGGTTGTTACAATATCAATTCAAATTCGATTATAGATGAATTATATTCCACAAAACATCAAAAGATGTAACTTCAATAGTGAGTTTATTTTTACTTTCACTTCAATTTTATGTACTTTCAAATTTATTTTTTAATATTTTGGGTAGTGTATTTGAATTAAAACTTTACTGTTAACTTCAAAAATTCATGTACATGAGTTAATAATTGATCTTAAAAAAAAAATTATATATTTATTTAATAGACCAGGGCAGGAAAATTTCCTAGCTTCGCCTTTGCATGTCATTATCCTCAAATATTGGAAAAGACATTAGTAGTTTAACTTAACATTTTGGTGACCGATTTCTCAATATAATCAATATCCTTTCATTAATAATATTTTAATTTAACATTAAAGCATGAATTATGTCTGTTATATTAAATAATGTTTGTTCTCTACATGGTAGTAAATGGTTGTTTGAATAAGATTTTAAATCCTTTTTAAATTTCATTTCACCTTGGTCAAGGAATTTTCAATCAATATTATTTGAGAGCAGATAAAATATTTTTTTAAAATTCATCTAGCATGATGAATCATCTATTGATTACTCAAATATCTTCATACAGTTCATGTTATAACTAATATATGTCTTTCGTTACCTCGATTAAGATAACATGTAACAAGGTCAAATCATAATATTCTTTATATAAGATAACTTGGTGATCTCAAGTCTAAAAATTACTTACACAACCGTTACTTGAGTCTTTCTATAAATATAAGTGATCTTTCTACATTGAGTTTTCATGCAAATCAATTCAATGTACATGTATTATGACAAACACCTACATATTAGTTTTAGGTATATCTTATATCTTAGGTTATAAGAACAATTGCTTACTTTCATAAAGAAAAAAATATAATATGTACCGGTTTCTACGGATGTAATGAATGTCTAATATTTAAGAGAGCATCGACTAGAAAATTTTAGGAACAATGCTTTGAAGCAATAATAATCTCATAATTATAAATAATAATTTTATAATCTTCTTTACAAAATATTTTTTTACTATAAATTCATAAATCAAATATTAGATACATTAATATAATATTATATAAATATTAAAAATAAATTAAAATTTTATTAATAATAAATATATATTTATAAAAATATAATAATATCACACGTAACCAATCAAATGATTATAAAATATATTAAACTAATAGATAAGTGGAGTTTGTTTGGTGGGGAAATGGGCAGGTGGGTTTTGGAGAATGATGGGGTTGGTGGTGGCTTTTGGGTGGAGGAGGAGGAGGAGATGTGGGCAGATAGAAGAGAGAGAATGGTCGACATGGGATCGGCTAATGGTGGATATTGTGCTTTCTTGTGTTTTATCTTCTATCCAACATTTTCTTATCCTTTCAAGCAATGAGGAGAGAGAAGGTTCATCTGAGCAAGCAAAGTATTGGTTGCCAATGTTGTTGGACCAATAAACACCTGCCAGGTCATGTTCTGCACTCGTGTGTTTTGCTTAGATTTTTTGGATGGTTTAGGAAATGCATTGTTCAATTTCGCAAATTTTGTTGAGAATCTTCAATAATACTTTACACTTATTTTTTATTTATTTTCACAGCTGGAATATTCTCAAGCTGGTATTGGTTAAATCTACTTCTCCGGTTCAGTAGACTGTGCACACCGGAATTAAAACTCCTGAAGATATTTGTTAAAAAGTAGCAAAAATTAAAAAAAAAAAAAAAAAAAAAACCAATGGGAACGTGGAGATGCGGGGGATCGAACCCCGTGCCTCTCGCATGCAAAGCGAGCGCTCTACCATTTGAGCTACATCCCCGTAGACAAACGGTTTCCTTAACATAATTAAAAAAAACAATGCAATTGCCTTTTGTTCTTTTAAATTCAACTTAGCACAGACGATCAGTTCTAGAGTTCATGCTCTGTCATCCATGGCTACAAATATAATTCAAGTCAATGCATGGTCATGGAACCACAATCTTGCCTCTAGCTGTATATAATATGTTCGAGTTCATGTCATTCACACGTAGTTTTATTATTATTATTGTCTTAATTAAAGAGAGTTAAGACTGATAACTGGACATGTTTCTCATTTAACAATTCCAAATTCAATAACAAAGAGATCAAACAAAATAATTTCCTATTTTCAAAATAATTTTGTTTTATTTTTTTTTTGCTTCAAACTAATTTTATTGATATTTTAAAATTATTTTGATATATCAATATCAAAAATAATTTTTTAAAAATTTCTTATTTAAAAACATTTTATAACAAATAATATATTAAAAAATAATCATTATAATAATACCAAATAATTCATCATAAGTGATATGAAATTATAAAAAGGTTTTTTTTTTTTTTTTAAAAATGATTAATGCTGTCTCCTAATAATGAGGTTGAGTCATTGAAGATAAGAGCAAGTAATTACTCTTACCTTAAATAGCATTATAACCAAAAAAACCCATCAAACTCTATAATATAATTTGGTAATACTACTATGATCTTGTTTATTTTTATATTTTAAAAATATTTTAAAAAAATTTAATTTTTTTTTTATTTAAAATTAATATATTTTTTTATATTTTTAGATTGTTTTAATGTGTTAATATTAAAAATAATTAAAAAAATAAAAAAAATATTATTTTAATATATTTTTAATTAAAAAGCATTTTTAAAAGTAATCACAACCACATTTCCAAACAGCTTGATCATGTTAAATGCAGCAATTGAATAATTTTTAAAATTTTATTTTGTTTTAAATTATTTTTTTAATATTAAAAATTAATTTTTAAAATAAAAATATTATTTTAATATATATTATTTAAAAATATATTAAAAAAAATAATATCTATCGCATTCGAGACATCTCTTCGAGTACGTAGAAGTGTGCCGCCTGAAACAAGCTATAAAATTACACAAATATCCCCTTACTTTTAATAATTTCACTTCGACCCCTCAAAACTAGCCAATTTTTGTTTTTATACAATCCGCCCTTCCTCTTCAACAACCGCCAAAATGAACCCTAACAATTAGGCGATAAAGCGCACCAGTTGGAAGATAGATAGAGAATAGAAGAGAGAGAGAGAGAGAGAGAGAGAGAGAGAGAGAGAGACTCTTCTTTTTTTAAAATTGCAAAGTCACATGATCGACGGCACCCGTCTATTTCGCTTCCGTTTCATCTCCTCCTCTAGTTTTCCTTTTCTTTTCTTTCCAGCTTCTACTGTTAATCATTATATAATAATAATAACCATTTAAACAAATACAGGCACCAGACAGGCTAGGGTTTCAGTTATCCTTTCTTTGTTTTTTTTTAATAAAATCGTTTTCCTTTTCTTTCAAATTAATATCGTTCTCCATGTCTAAAAGGTAATTAATTCTCTAACCTTTTCAAAAAAATTTTGCTTTGTTATTTTTTCTTGGATTTTGCTCATGTTCTTGTTTGTTTGATTAGTGATCATCAATTCGTGGTTAATGCATGGTTTTCAGCTTTTAGTTGATGGCGTGTTTATTTTAATAGAATTGTAGGGAAATGATTAAAATATTAGTGGTTAAATTTATGGAATTAATGGATTAGGAAGTGCTAGACTTTGTTTTTCAAGATTGAGCTTTTGTTTTGATATGGTTGATTCTCACGTATTTAGTTGAATGATGATAAGAGGATGCAATAAGGTGGAAGATGGGATTTTGCTTTTTGTTTCTTTTTTTTTTCGTTTTGGTTTTGGGGGTACGAATGAGTTCTATTGATCATGATTTTGTGGGGTTTTTATTTATTTATTTATTATTATTATTGTTTCAGGGTACTTTGCAAGTTTTTTGCTCATGGGGCATGCTTGAAAGGGGAGCATTGTGAATTTTCACATGATTGGAAAGATCCTCCAAATAATGTAAATACTATGCTTTAGCAATGGTTTTATTTTTTATTTATTTTGCCTTTTCTGTGTTTGATTGTTTATATGCAGTGAAATGATTGTGATATTTAATTGTTTGCTAATGCAGATTTGCACCTTTTATCAAAAAGGTATCTGCTCGTATGGTAGTCGATGCCGATATGAACATGTTAAACCTTCTAGGCCTGAATCTACTGCATCATCTTCGTTGACAGTTCCTCGTCAACCTCTGGGCTCAAATTCCGTGTCCCTGGCCCTCACTGCAAGAAATGTATCGAATGGGGTGTCAACAGTACCGGGTGTTCCTCCAGAGCTTTCATATCGACCCTTTATTGCTCCCACTGTACCAGAATGGAATTTGGAGTCTGCACAACATGACTTCTTAGAAGATGGTGAGGTTATAGAGCCTAGGAATGTTAAACCAGCTGACCGATCTATCTGTTCATTTGCTGCTGCTGGAAGTTGTCCTCGTGGAGATAAATGCCCCCATATTCACGGTGATTTGTGTGCCTATTGTGGAAAGCATTGCTTACACCCTTTCAGACCTGAAGAAAGAGACGAACATTTGAAAGCATGTGAGAAGAAGCAAAAGAACCTTGATTTGTTAAAATATAGTCAAGAAATAGAATGCAGTGTATGCCTGGATCGTGTACTTTCAAAGCCCACGGCAGCTGAACGAAAGTTTGGTCTGCTATCAGAATGCGATCATCCATTCTGCATATCATGTATTAGGAACTGGCGTAGTAGTTCCCCAACCTCTGGAATGGATGTCAATACTTCATTGAGGGCTTGTCCAATATGTCGCAAGCTTTCATACTTTGTCATTCCAAGCGTTATTTGGTATTCCTCTAAAGAGGAAAAACAGGAAATTGTTGATACCTACAAGGCAAAACTCAGGTGATTTTCTTGTCATAAGTATACTGCTTCGTTACCTTCTACCCAATTCCTGGATCATCATTATATTTTTGGATAACTCTGTAAGAATTTGTGAAATTAATGTTCTGATATTGGAAATGTCTGTCATTTTTCTTGATATGGCAAAAAAGGAAAACAGAAACATCTTGTATATTCTCAGAGAGGATTGGTTGGCTATTTTGTGATGATGTAGGCTATTAGTTTCATGTATATAAATTGTACTGGTGACTAAAAACTAGGTAGATAACCAAAAAAACTCGAGATGTTTTTAATTTGTTGAATAATAATATAATTACTTTGAGTTTTATAGGTCAATAGATTGTAAACACTTCGACTTTGGGAATGGGAACTGCCCATTTGGAACCAGCTGTTTTTACAAGGTAAAGTGCCCTCTTGGTCTGTTCATTGGAATGTTATGTTGAGATTCTCATGGTAGTGTGGACATTTTTCTTCTGTCAACTCTTCTTTTGCTCATTAAATGCTAGACAACCAAAAACTATCTATCATCTGTAGATGAGTTTGCCCCATTTTTTCTCCTTTTCCCTGCTGGTGAATACTTCTCTTATTGGCTTGTAACATGTGCTGCTAGGCAGTAAACCTCAGATATGTTCAAGACTCCTTTTTTTTTTTTGTCTTAAATGTTGCTTTTCACATGTGCACACATTTTTTGGTGCTATATATGTGCCTCTGTGGCAGTTACAGTGTCCTGCTGGGGTTAGGAAAGTGTGGAAGTGGCTTTTTACAGAAAGTTGAGTTAGATTTTAAGCCCTAGTTTTCTTTTCTATATCTTTTGCATGCATAAAGGGGTGTCCTTCCCCTCCCTTGTGATCCCATTCCTCTCTTGTAGTGAGCATGATTAGCTTTCAGCCCTTTGGACTTAAAGTGAAGACTTTACCAAATAAACTGACTGGTAGCAGTAATAGTGCCACAAGTGGAGAGGAGCATATGGTGCTCTAGGAGGAAGGGAAGGATTCAATTACTCAGATGATATACTATTGCCATTATCTTACACATCTAAAAGACTTTGCCTTTCTTATTTAGCTACACTGCATCTGAACAATGAAGCTCCCTTATATATTTTTTTTTAGTTTCAAACTTTTTTTTTTCTCTAGCAATTAGACTTGAAATTATGATTAAAAATTTAAAATAGCAAATTAAAAGATAAAAGACTAAAATGTGAAACACGAAGAAAATATATGGCTAATTCCAAATTCGCGACAATTTTTATTTTGGTATGCAAGTTCATTTTGTTTACTTTTTAGTCTATGTGTTAGAGAGAGTAGAGAAAAATTAGTCCGAAAATGGCGAGATGAGAGAAAGTTGTCGGTTTTCATTCGACGAAAGGAGTTTAATGGTGGTGGTTTTAGGCCTTCTTGTTGTTTGTAAGAGTAGATTGACTCAAGAGAGATTTTATTAAGTTTTGATTTAGTGTTTTTGAATTGTTTTAAGAGTGTTTTGAGTTGGGAGATCACAAGGCCAAAATTAAAAAAAGCCCATGTGCGCGGCCTAGGCTTTTTAATTCAAGCCAAGCTCGTGCCCATGGCCTGGCCATTTGGTTTTCTTTTCAATTTAATTTTTGGTTTTTTTTTTCTAAATTATTTTATTTAAAAATATCATAATTAAATAAATATATTGAATTTTTAAATTCATTAAGAGTATATTTGAGTTATTATTTCAAATTTGGTTTAGAAATTAGAAATTGAATTCAAAATATCTGCATTTTCAAATTATATTAGATTTGAGTGGAGTAATTTATTCTATGAATTGTATCTGAATAATAACCGTTTAATCATAATAAAAAAATTATTTTAATGATTTTCATGTTCATATTTCTATTTGATTAAAGTCACGGGTTCTAGGGGATAGCTTTGGTTAGCCCGAGTTGATCGAAGATGTTGTTGGCTCAATAATTGAAAAAAAAAATTACTTTAGATACATTAAAAATTTAGTTCATAATCAAAATCTTACAAATATAAAATACATTAGTAACTCTTGTACATTTTTCTTTATGCTAAAAAAAAAAAAAAAAAAAAAAACTTGAACTGCAGCATAGCATGGTCCTATAAACAAATATTGTCTATGTGTTTTGGTGCATGTTATGTTCAATTTATGTCTATGTCTATGTCCATGCAATCTACAAAGGAGGGAGACATAGTAACGAATATGCTTATTCTAGTGGTGCATGTGAATATCTCAATCAATTGACTTATGCTGGAATTTACAGAATCCATTATGTGTTGTCTGTATGTATTTAATCAATGTGCAACATTTTGCTATATGCTGGTCATCTTTGGTGACTAGCAGCGTGTACTGTTATATAGGTGTTTATAGTTTTATAGGAATTTTTGTCGTTGCTAGCACATCATGGTAGAAACAGTAAGACAAGGTATGAAGAAACACTGCACAATCTGGCTAATCTTGAGAAAGCATGAGCACACGGTACAAATTTGATGCCAAGTGAATCTTCATTCAAGAATGACCAATTGAATTGAAAATGTTTACAAATCAAGGAACATTGAAATTCACTTGGTATCCACAAAAGCAGTGAAATGCTGTTTATAGAAGCACCGCTGCATTTTTGGGATGAAAAATGCAACAGGATGCCTTGTCAACTTAGCAAATAGAAGTAGCAACCCATCTTGATACGTATCCACTACCTGCTATTATCTCATCTGCCTCTGATCTCTATCATCATCTTTCCATTGCACATGCAACCACCCTGTTCTTGATGTTTTGCAACAACCTCCAATTTCTTCTACCCATCATTTATGCACCTTTAATGATGTTTCTGATAATCATTCCTTCACTACATTTCTTTTGCATATAGGCCTCCACCTTGTATCTACGAGAATTAATATATCACAGACCTTCTCCATGGATGCCATGTCCATGCACAAATCTTTTGTGCTGAGGATCAAGTGATGAAAATGGCTTTTTTAGCAGTGTAGCTGGATCTTAGATCAGGCTACTTTTTTCAGTGATCAGGACAATTATCTATTTTGAGCATGAGCTTACATATGTATATTTCAAACCAATTTGGCATGCTGGAAACATTTCTTCTGCTTTATCTTTTGGGTTAGTCTTTTTGGCTTTCTAGCAGCTCTTTTTTACAATCACATTGGGAAAGATGGAACTCGCAATTTCTTAATTGTTTTTCTTTTGTGTTTATGAAAATGTATTTGTCCCGATTAAAGTGTTGTTTTTTCTGCTGTTGTTTGGTTCTCTTTTGTGGTATGTTTTTGGCAGTTTTCTTGGAAGTTAACCAGCTAAGAAATGCTATTGTAAATAGACAAGATTTCAAGCACCTGCTTTTGTTTCATACTAGTAATAAGAAAAAAAGTCTTTTGTTGTGCTGTTAATGCATGTGGATTTCATAATGATTCTGTTTTCAGAAAGTTATTCTGTCGCTATTAAAATTTCTCTGACTAGCTGGTATACTCGAGAAAGCAATTTCTGACTGATGAAGTCAAGCTATTCTTGTTTACGTTTTCTTCCAGAGTAGAAGGTAGCAAACCTTTGATGGTTTATTAAGTGGGACTACTGGTAAAACATTACTTTGGATTTGATAGAATTTGAATAACAGCCTTGAGCCAAAAAAAAAAACAAAAAAACAAAGAAAGAAAGGAAGGTAGTAACATGAAATTGTATTGTTGAATGGATGGGCCACTAATGATGGCTCAGTATGTGACCATAAGAAGCAACATATGATATGGTGTCATGAATGGATAACTTCTCAATCATGTGTTGCTTTTCTGCACATTTTATGCTAACAACTTCAGTGTCTCATAAAGTTCTCGATCATCACTATTCTCAATTTGCAGCATGCATATCGAGATGGCCGCTTGGAGGAAGTTGTTTTACGTCATCTTGGAGCTGATGATGGACAGGCTGTGATAGCTAAAAATATCTGGTTCGCTTTGATCCTACTCTCTTAATGTTTCACATAAGTAGTTGATGACACTCTTGTCGTTCATTACTTTACTGTTGTGTTTGATCCTTTCCATTAATAATTTGTTTTATTCTCAGGCTGTCTGATTTCCTCGGTAGCTTACAAATAAGGTGAGCTGGTGGTGTTTGAATGCTTTTAAAGGTAAGTTTAAGGTTGTGAGCAGTGATTTGGTTTTTCAGATCCCTGATTTCTGAACTGTACATGCCTGAGCATTCTGTCATGTGCACATGCTAGTGTTATGTGGACAGACATGCATGCTTGTGAACAATCTGTCTCTTAATGGTCAAAGTAACTGTGCCTTTAACCGTCTCAAAATATGCAGGATATCTATCAATGTCAAGACATGCAATCAACTTTATTGTGGAAGGTCTTCAATCTCCAGTGCCGAATCATGTTGTTTGTGAGGTAAATTGCCTTGTGAGTATTATATTCCACACCCATCAGTTTATCCTGTATGATGGACTTTCTGAGGTTTTGCTTTTAAAAACGTTCTCCTGTGTTTTTTAAGTTTAGGTTCGACTTTAACATACAAATTTCTAGTGAAAATGCAAGGAATTCTCCCAATCTTCCTGGTTCTAACTACATAATCTGTATTGTGATAATTTTATTTACTAACCATCAGCAGCTATACCATTCATCATTTCTTTCCTTGGATTTCCTTGTGAAACCTGAGCTGTGGGGATTTCATGAAATACTTCAACTCTGTTCAAGGGTTCATTCTTCAGAAATATAATTTAAACAACATGTGAACATGACTGAAATTTTGGGTCTCATTATTCCTGTGATGTTTCCTTTCATACTTTCAATAGTTGCTCCCACCTTTGGAGTTCTGTTCTGGTAGGTTCTCTTCTAGGGATTTAAATGACCCTCTGGGGTTGCAGGTGGCGTGCATAAAATTCAGTTTGGAGGGAAATTATTTGTCATCTTAAGATAAACTTAAAAGTTCGCAAAGAAGTACTTAGATTTTCCTGGTGGTTGAATAATAAGTGGGTGCTTTGAGTCGCTCTCAAATCTAAACATTTATGGGTGGGTATTATTTAGGCCTTGTTGCGATATCCCTCTTGTATCTACTTTCTCACAACTTAAAGAGTATTTATGCTTCCGAAAACCCTCATGAAGTTTCGTGTCAAATGTAGGATGGCTTTCTGGAGGAGACTAATTTGTGGGAAGCTGAAAGATGTGCCGTTGTCATTATAAGCTGCATCTTAAGTTATTTTGAAATAATAAAACGAAGAACATGTCAAGGCATTGAAAGGTTTTGAACAGCGTTGATAAATTATGTACTTGTGAGGGAAAATGATTTGAATAATGGATGTTTGCGATTATAGTTTGCGTCCCTCACACCTACCAGAAAGGACGGCGAAAACTACTGGGTTTCGCCCTCATGGTTTGTAATAATTTGAAGTTTTGAGGACAATGTCAGGATGTTGTGGTGCATCATACTGGTGTTGCCTCTGTATAAAAGTTTTGAACTTTTGAGGTATACATGAGATTTGATACAATGTAATTCATTTGTACCTAAGCCATGTACATCATATGACGATTACAAAGTGGAATTTATTTTACCGCTTACATCACAAAGCTTGAAATTGTTGGTGGCATTTGTTTGGTTCTCGACCTCCACATCTCATATGCTATTTTCTTATTCAAAGTCCTCTTTGTTATGTTTGCTTCAGAAACGATTTTTTCACACAAATTGCTTAATCTATGCAAGGAATCTAATGTGAAAATAGGTCCAAGTTCGTAATGACAGAATTCTAGATGCTAGGTTTCCATGTGAGCCGGATTTCTTTCTGTTTTAAGCCAGATTTCTTGTGTCTGGTATGGAACGTAATAAAATAATGGCGAAAAATAAAGTAATTCACGAAAAATAATATATTATGAACCATATTTTATTCACTCTATTGATCAACATATAATAAAATAATGTACATCATCAAACCATCTCTCTTTATGCACTAACAAATAATGAAATCAAGAATAAAAGGCCAAATAATTTATACACAAGTCCCTCAAACAATTTATCGGAAAAAATGTCAAGCGAACAGCATCATAACTAAAGTAACTTAATGCTTCAAGAGAGCAAGCAGAGAGAACAACAGGGTTGAGCAAAACACCGCCCCAGACATCCCCAAAGAACAGGCTGCTCCCTTGTCCATTGTTGGCGCAGGTGCTGGTGCCATCTCAAAATCTTGAGCAGTAACAGTAGCAGAATACATTGCCACAACAAAGACGATGGCCATAGCCTTCAATGTGCTCGCTAATTGAGCCATGGAGACAGAAAGCAAAATATATGGTGTAAGAAAAGATTGGTTTTTTCGGGTATATTATAGAGCTTGTGTGCTTATTAGTGCTGTTTGTGTGCTCTTAGAGGGGTTAGGGCAGCGGGGTATTTATAAAGTTTTTATGGAGGCTTGTGGTACCCCAAAAGAAAACCTGGAACAGCTGTGCCATGTTCACAGGTGACAACTGACAACCTTTTGATTCCAGCAAGTAAAGGCAACGTTTTGCTTGCTATCCACATGATCTGGGTTAGTTAAGCTGCCTCCACACTCAGGACCTTAACGTGTAGTGAAAGTTCTGAGGGGGGTCTTTGAACACAATGCATGCTGTTTCTTCTTTGTTTCCGTCCTAAAGTATTTTCTGTCACATGTGATATGATCAAATTAAAATCAAACACCAATTACAAGATAATTCTTGGTTCAGATTACGACAACGCATTAGACAGTGCAATTTCTGACTTTTCACGATTTCGAACCCTTCTTACAGCTATATTCGTTCAAACACATGGAAGGAAGGTTCAACAACCACATGCGCCACCTGCAGAAGAATATTGATTATAACTAAAAATCTAAAACGCGTGTGCAAAATTCATTGCTAACCCTTTTACTGTCAACTTTATAACAAAATCTGAATTTTCTGCTCACTCTCCGTAAATCTCTCTTCAAAGGAAGAAAAAATAAAAGGTTTCCCTTCAGTGCGCACCATTCCTGCATCAAGCCAATGAACACAACATAGCTTTAACTTTTATAAAGCACCATCTGAACGCGCTTCCTGCTTCAATGGCGTCTTAAACTTCCAATGTATGATATGATGATGTGCAGCAGCACCCACCCTCTTCCTTAGACCAACCCCATCTCTCCCTTCTCCCTCTCCTCTGCTGAGAAATCAAAATTCATACGACCTGGAGACCTTTGCTTTGCAGTTGGCTCACCTTTGCTATTCATGGTTTCTGTACGGTGTATGTTTTGGCTGGAGCCACCAGCACTTTTATGATGGTTAAATTAAAAAAAATTAAAAACTCATTTAGTTTGATCTAAAATTAAAGATAATTTTGAGTGATTAAGTGCATATTTGCATATCAGCCACCCATATCCCCTGGGAAGAGAACAGCAGGGGAGGGCTCAGGAAACTTGTTGAATTTCTATTTTTTTCTTATGACATCGAATAACTATTTGTTATAGAATATGAATATTTGTGATTACAATAGTTTTTTTCCGTAGATTAATCGTTCTTTTACATAACAGCAGGGGAGGGCTCAGGAATTTGAAACCTTTTTTCTTTTTCTTTCCCAACAATACACTTCAATCGATTTATTTTTACTATGCAAAGCAGAAATTGCCAAGCTTTTGAGCATCGAATGTCTCTTTCAAAATTCTCATCCTCTTAACCAGGAACAGAGCTCAATGGTCCATGGTCTATCGCTATGAACAAGTGAGTGAACACTGATCTGACAGTCGCATACTTTTTATTTTGCAATTGACCATTGTATATCCAGAAAGATAACTTACCATATGATAGCAAAGAAGAAGAAGAAGAAACAAAGCAAGCAAAGCCCGTTTACATATAAAATATAGAATAAATAATCAAATACATAAGTAGTTGTAAATCAGTGTATTACATATCCCTCATCTCAGGAAAAATAAATCTACCAGTCTACAAGAGAACCCATATGTAATACATAAACCTTTATTCAACTGTATAGACAAACCAATAAATAATAGAACTCCTGAATCCCTCGAAAAATCACTCTCAAAAGAGTGCATGTGATATGATCAAATTAAAATCAAACACCAATTACAAGATAATTCTTGGTTCAGATTACGACAATGCATTAGGCGGTGCAATTTCTGACTTTTCACGATTTCGAACCCTTCTAATTAGGTGAGCTGTGTCTAAAAACGATAAAATCTCGATTGCTTCAGCAAATTTTACTACTATATTCGTTAAAACACATGGAAGGAAGGTTCGACAACCACATGCGCCAGCTGCTGAAGAATATTGATTGTAACTAAAAATCTAAAACGCGCGTGCAAAATTCATTGCTAACCCTTTTACTGTGGATTTCTTGTTTAATTTCTTTTCAATTTGGTCCTCAAACTTTTTCTTATGCGATTGCACCCTTTTGGGTCAAATCCAAGGATAATTGAATCAAATTTGTTGACAAATGATAAAATTAAAAGACAGGGGATGAAAGTTAAAAAGACACCATAAATGAATGATATTTTCAAAGTTCACATAAAAAGTTTAATTTAGTCCTCATATTTTAAAAACTATATATATTTGAAGCCTCAATATTTTTCAATTCATTTTTAGTATAAAAAGTTTATTTTAGTTAATTTTTTAGTCCACGGTTTGAGAGATAATAGAGAGATCGAGACGTCACCAGATTCTAGTTGTAGAGAGAGAGAAATTTGATTGGCTCCAATTGCGGCCACCAAAATTGTCAATCTTTGTGTCAAATGTCAAATGATTCAATTTGATGGGGGGTTCATGTTAGGTGATTTTTTTTTTACCTTGAAATGCTTAAAAAAACAGATTTAAGTTTGGAAAGATTTTTTATTTTGGGTTGATGTCGGGTTTTAGATTTTTTTTTTTTGAGGTCATGGATAAATTTATCATGATTTTTAAGATTTTTCTAGGTGTTTTGGGTCAACAATGAGTTGAAAAATTTGTTTTTGAGTAAAAAACCCTCTAGCCTTGAATTTTCAGCTATTGTAGTGGTCAAAATATGGGCAAAATTAAACATGTCACTAGAATTTATTTTTTTCAAAAAAATTTGATGCAAACGACATGTCATCTGCTTCATATGAAAAAAATAAGGGTGAAAACCCATGAGCCCTAACGAGATGAGCCAAGCGGATTGGCCTAGCTTGTAGACCTAGTAGCACATGGCTTTTTCCTCTCTTTTTTCCTTTTTTTTTTTTAAATTAATGGTTTTTATATTTTTTTTTCAAAATTTTTATTTTTATTTATATTTAAATTAATAGTCATTCTCTTCTTCTTCTTCTTCTTCTTCTTCTTTTTTTTTTTTTATTTTATAAAGACTCTTTTAAATAATAATTACTTTTTAGTTATTTTGTATGTATTTAATTTCTAAGGATATTTTTATGACACATCTATATATATATATATTTTTATCTTCCATATAAATGAACTTTATTTTTAAAAATAAAAAAATATTTTTTTTATATAATATTTCTAATATGTGTAGCCTTGCATAATTTGTTTCCCTTTTATTTTATTCAATCAATTTAATTTGTTTGTCTATTTCTATTATAATTTAATTGACTAAAAAATTTAGCAAACACAACCCGGTAAATGTTTCATCTTACGAGATTAGATGTATGGATCTACACTTGTCTCTCAATTGATTTAGTTTTAATTTTAATTATCGTTTATGAATTTTTTTTCATTTATTAACACACATAATCCTCTATTTATTTGACTACAAGTATGTATAATTTTTTTTTTTTATTTTCACTTAGAGTTTGTTTAACTACAAAAACACGTCAAAAATACTTGTGTATACAATTTGTTTTTTGTTGAAAACAAAAATATATCTGACTTGCGGTTCTCCGCGGGTCAAATAACAAGTAAAAATCTAAAAGGTGTGGCATTTCCTATGCACACAACACTACTAACCCTCTCACATTTTATTTTAAAATTTTGCTTTATTTTTAATTTTATCATCTTTCTTTTTTTTTTGTTTGATTGCATCATTTTTAGACCAAATTCAAGGGTAATTGAATCAAATCTGTTGACTAAATATAAAATTGAAAGACATGGGACCACAATGATGGTTTCAAAGTTCATAAAAAAAAAAAATTAATTTAATCCTCACACTTTAAAATTTTTTACATATTCCATCCCTCAATATTTTTATTTAAATTAATACTCATTCTCTCTTTCATATTGTTTATATATATTTAACTTCTTTTAAATGATATTTATTTTTTTAGTTATTTTGTATGTATTTAGTGTTTTAAGAGATTATTCTATTTTATCTATATTTGTTTTTGATGTTTTATATAAATAAAACATATTTATTTTTAGATAATATTTATAATATGTGTAACTTTACATAATATTTTTTTTTACTTAATCAATTTCACGTGTACTTGTTTTTATTATCTTTTAATTGAATGAAAATTTGATTTGATAAACAAAATCATTCAAAACAACTTCGTGAAAGGTCTCTATTACAATGTCAATTATTTTAATCTATATATATCTATCAATTTTCTATTTTTCCCTTATTTGTTATTAATGATTCATTTATTTTTTTTTAATATACATTGTTTTTTTATTAATTTAATTATAAATATGCATAAAATTTTTTATTTACACTTCTAATTTTTTTTTATGTGCAAATATATATTACAAAAAAATTTATATATAAGTTTCTTTATATATATACAAAAATATCTAACCCGTTAAAGTAGCTGGTCATTGTCTAAACTCATCGCGAAGGCTATATATACACACCGGGGAAAATTACTCATATTTTTGTCTATTTCCATTTGTTTCCACCAAATTCTCCAATAATAGCTTGATAAATGTCTCGCTGATTGTAATTGCCGGGGTGTGAATACTTGTAATAAGTCTTTCGTGCCCACCCTTTATACATGTGTTTTATTATTCAAAATTAAAAAAGAAAATGAGAAATTCCTCCAAATGAAACGAAAATCGACAGCTAATCGGTTAAGAGAAAGAAAAATAATTCTGACTTTTAGTTGTCAAATTCAATTTCCTCTCCACAAGTTTTCCAGAGATGAATTTGCAAGTTTATGTCAAATTTAATTTCCTTTCCACAGATTCAATCGATGCTAATAAGTTTTGTTTTGCAAGTTTTATTCGGAATATAAAAATTTTGTTCGATTTGTGCAAGTTGATACATGAAAAAGTTCACATAAACTTTTTATTTATAACAAAAAAAAAAAGGATTGATTATACAACAACAAAAAAATATTATGTCTGAAGAAACTATCATATTCTTTGTCATGATTCAAAATTATGAAGATGTTGTAGTGAATAAGAGGTTAATTCCAGCATCAAGCCAATGAACACAAGATAGCTTTCACTTTTATAAAGCACCATCTGAACGCGCCTCCTGCTTCAATGACGTCTTAAACTTCCAATGTATGATATGATGATGTGTAGCAGCACCCACCCTCTTCCTTAGAGCAACCCCATCTCTCCCTTCTCCCTCTCCTCTGCTTAGAAATCAAAATTCATACGATCTGGAGACCTTTGCTCTGCAGTTCGCTCACCTTTGCTATTCATGGTTTCTGTACGGTGTATGTTTTGGCTGGAGCCACCAGCACGTTTATGATAGTTAAGTTAAAAAATTTTTAAAAACTCGTTTAGTTTGATCTAAAATTAAAGATAATTTTGAGTGAACAGCAGGGGAGGGCTCAGGAAACTTGTTGAATTTCTATTTTTTTTTCTTATGACATCGAATAACTATTTGTTATAGAATATGAATATTTGTGATCACAATAGTTTTTTTCGTAGATTGATCGTTCTTTTACATAACAGCAGGGGAGGGCTCAGGAATTGGAAACCTTTTTTTTTTTTTATCCTTTCCCAACAATACACTTCAATCGATTTATTTTTACTATGCAAAGCAGAAATTGCCAAGCTTTTGAGCATCGAATGTCTCTTTCAAAATTCTCATCCTCTTAACCAGGAACAGAGCTCAATGGTCCATGGTCTATCGCTATGAACAAGTGAGTGAACACTGATCTGACAGTCGCATACTTTTTATTTTGCAATTGACCATTGTATATCCAGAAAGATAACTTACCATATGATAGCAAAGAAGAAGAAGAAGAAACAAAGCAAGCAAAGCCCGTTTACATATAAAATATAGAATAAATAATCAAATACATAAGTAGTTGTAAATCAGTGTATTACATATCCCTCATCTCAGTAAAAATAAATCTACCAGTCTACAAGAGAACCCATATGTAATACATAAACCTTTATTCAACTGTATAGACAAACCAATAAATAATAGTACTCCTGAATCCCTCGAAAAATCACTCTCAAAAGAGTACATGTATAAACCCCATCCCAGTAATCTATATATAATAACCCTCAGATCGCAAAAATCTAATGCCTCAAAAGAGCGAGCATGGACAAGAAGAGAGAAGAGCAGATAAGAGCCCCGGAAGTACCAAAAGAATAAGAGGCAGCGCCGTTGCCAAGTGCTGGTGCCGGCGCTGGTGTCATCTCTCCAAAATCTTGAGCAGAAACATCAACGCTAGCAAACATCGCCATTACAAGAACAGCAGCTAGAAACTTCATTGTGGCAAATTCCATTGAGCAGGGAATTGGATCTCGAGACACAAAAACAAAATCTTTCGAGAAATGTACTGAGGGTGTAAACCAAATCTTGAGTACTCAATTGTTAATCTTGAAGGTGATGAGAAGAGAAGTGACAAGGAGGGGTTTTTATAGAGTAGGGTACGTGTGGGTTTTCAGAAAGAAAACGCGTGGGGCCATAGAGAACGTGGACAGCTGGAGAGACACGTTGAGGGAGAGAAAACGGGAACCAGTTTGAGTCCAGCAAGAAAGCGGCTGGTGGTTATAATTTGATTTTGCGGGCACTTGTCCAAATTTTCTTACCCTGTCTTCGAAACCGTTAACCTAACACCAAGACAGTCCCCATACGGAACATTTAACGTAGTTAAACCGGAATGTCGGCGTGGGGTTGGATTGCTGGGCTTTGACTTGGCAAAATGGGCCACGCATGCATCCCTTCTCTCTAAGCTAATGGCAAATGAGGAGGACACCGTGATTTTTAGATCATAATAAGGTTTAGGAAATTGCTTTTCGGTTGTGGATTGTTACTGCTAAAGAGACTAGTGAACTACTAAGATTGAGCTGTTTAAACTTAAAATAGGGTTTGAATTTGAATGATTGGGGACAAAATAAGCCCATGTGAAATGTAATATTTCTTTTATCTTGGATATTATTTTTTTAAAGAACGATGGTAAATTTCATTAACTAAACTATTGTAAAAAATAATTTAAAATGTGTTTGTTTGTAAGGTGCGTACGTGACATATCTTGTAGAAAGCATGAATTCCATGCTTTTCAAGAGGTGCGCCGCGCATCGCCCCTCTTAAACAAATATACTCTAAGTTGTAAGTTGTAAAGCATTTGAAAATAATATAATTTATATTTTAGAAATTTGTATTTTAATTTAAGTTCTTGAATTGAGATAATTTTTTTTATATATTATCATAACTTTATTAATTAAATGATTACGAGTTTAAATTTTATTATCTTCATTCAGTATAAAATGGTGTGAGCTTATAAACACAAGTTTTAAACTTAAAAGATTTTTACTTAAGAGGAAGTACTAGAAAATAATCTAAATTATATATTTAATGAAATAAATTTTAGATTAAAATAGTTTTATAAAATTAATTTATATATATATATATATATATATAAATTAGATATCCAAATATCCAATGTAACTTGATTCATGAAGTCTTCATCCCCTACGTATTACTCGGTTGACAGCTATTGAAGCCCTTTTTTTTTCCCTGCAAGTTGACAATAGAAATTTTCATTCTAACTTCTGAAATAAAGAGTGCCCAATACTATCAATTGGTGTAAGAACATTCCAAGTTTTTTCTTTTGAAGATTAGAATACATGTATTGAGATTGATGAAGTTTCAAAAACTCATCATAATAAGGAAGAAATGAATTCTTTTTGAATATTTGGATAGAGTAATCACACATTCACTTATATTCTTTTGTTCAAAGTTCACAAAGTTGATGATTTATGATAGATCTGACACTTGTAATTTTTTTTTTTGTGGGATTTAGAGACCCTTCGATGATAAAATCAGTGATTTTTAATAAGAAATTATAATAAATGAGAAAGTAAGCTTTAATTTCTAAAAACAAGAGTGTTTGTTCTTAGTTATTTATGATAAATGCTTTAAAAATAAGAGTATAAATAGTTTAGAGAATATGAAAAGTGTGAACAATTTACCTGCATGGTTCATAGGATATATATAGCCTATAAACTTTGTTATGTTGTTTGAATAAAAGAGTTGAAACGTCATCTCCTCTTGATAAGGGATAAATATCTCTTAAACAACATTAATGAGGGATAGATATGTCTTACACAATATTAGTATTGATGAAAATATGGTAAGCCTTTAGGAGATTTTAATGCACTCGAGGATGTAAGGAGATAATCATTATTGACTTGTATCACTTCATGTTAAAAGACATAAAAATCAATAAACAAATCCTCATGACCCATCATGGGGCCTAAAAAATTATCAACTCTATATGTATTTGATTTAGAATGATTCTAAACCCAGGGGTGATGGGTCTGATACTTTACTAGACCTATATCCACTTGGACTCTATGCGTAATTGAACCCAAGGTAGTTGAATATGATATTTTGTCCGACCCAAATGTACTTGAGCTTATGATGTAGCTGAACCTAAGTATGTTGGGTCTAACACTTCATCAGACCCACATGTACTTGGACTCAGCGTGTAGCTGGATCCAAGGATACTGGATCTGGCAAAGTGCCAGACCCACATGCATTTGAGCTTATTGTGTAGCTCAGCTCAATAATGTTTGGGTCTAACAGATATGTTGAGTTTGACATCTTACCAGCCTTATATAAACTTGGACTTAATATATAGCTGAACCCAAAAGGATTGAATATGACATCTTGTGAGGTCTACATATACTTGGGTGTGAGTTGAACCAAATGATGTTCGGCCTAGAAGGAAGCCAAACCTATACTACCTGAGCTTGACATTCTGCCAAGTTTATATACATTAGATTATTACCTTGTCTTTAACCCTTTTATTCATGATAAACAAACATAACAAAAATACACCGATACATAAGAGATATACATATATATGTACATATCTATAAGTTAAAGAAATACTGGTAGATTTCTGAAGTGCACCAACTAAAACCAATTTTCCCTGATTCTTTCATGGACCAATCAAAAGCTAGAGAGGATGCCAAATGTTAATTATGTCATTCACTATGCCTGATTAAAGGTTGTAATGGTTTGGGCCTATGGGATAAATATTCATACGTAAGCCTACCCATTATTTATTGGGCTTGAGCAAACCAGAAGGATAGCCCACCTATGATTAGGTCTACACAACATCCTTCACTTAAAAAAGCAATGCAATTTGATGTTCATATTGCACAAATAGTTTCCTTTAAAGTAACGTAGAAATACAAGTTATGCACTTATTTATTTCATCATAAGGCTTTTTCTTACTTTGCAATTTGTTAGATTTGGTCGTGATTTGATATGAAAAAGAGTTAAGAGTTATTGGGTCATTAAATTAATTTCAATTAGCATATATATATATATATATATATATATATATATATACTATTTTATTATTTAAAATTATGTTATTTTAATTGTTTTTAAGTTATTTATTTATATCTTACCTGATATGGTCAAATTAATCAAGTCATCATCAACCCATTAGATCATCCAAATTTAATCAAGTACATATCATAAACAATTCAAACTAAAACCTAACTCAAGTTAAGTTTTATCTCATGAGTTTATTAAATTAACTCACCATACAAAATCATGTTTAATAAGTATGGTTTTTTTTTTCTTAATTTAAAACTCTTTTCAAATCTTATTCCATCTTTAAATCAATACTATTTGAGAACATGTGAAATATTTTCTCTAATTCATATAGGGTAATAAATTCTCTCTTGATCATTTAAATACCTTCATATAGTTTATATTATATCCAATGTTTTTCTAGTTATTACATTTACCAAGATAATGTGTAATAATGTCGAAATATAACACTATCTATATAAGATAACTTATTGATCTCAAGTCTAATGTTTACTTGCACAATCATCACGTGAGCCTTTTCATGTACACAAAAGATAACTCCATATAAATTCTCATTCGGACCAATCCGGTGTATATGTCTTATGACAAACACCTACATATTAGTTTTAAGTACCCATTATATCTCAGCTTATGAGAACAATTGATTCTTTTCATAAAAAAAAGAATATAATACGTATAAGTCTTTACGGCTCTGATAAATGTCAAATAGTTAAGAGAGCATCGACCAGGAATATTTTAGAAATAATGTTTAATGCAATAGAAATCGCATAATTTTAGCAACTTATTTTATTTCCAAAACTTTTTTATCTCATGGACTTTATCTTTACAACAAATTCATAAATCAAATATTAGATTCATTAATCTAATATTATATAGATATTAAAGATAAATTAAGACTTTATTAATAATAAATATATATTACATGAATATAATAATGTTATGTGTAACCAACTGATGAGCTATATGACATATTAAATTAACAATCTTTCATTTGCACTAAATTTAATCGATCATGTATTTAATACCATATTACTCCATTAAGCATTAATGCTTCTACATGAATAGTGACTTAGTAAGAAGATCTTTTAAATTATATTTGGTGGATACTTTATTTGTCTTTACATCTTTCACTTCATTGATTTATAAAATCAAATAGAATTGCTTAAGTACTTATTTGGTTCATTGATGAGACCTTGGTTTCTTACTTATACAATGATTTCATTGTTATCAAAATATAGGACAACTGGATCAACAATGCTAGGAACCAATTTATTTCATTAATGAATTTTTTGATCCAAACAACCTCTTTATTTCCTTAAACGTGGAGGTGTATCCTTATTCAGCTGTAGAATCAGTTATGCTCTTTTTTGGAACTATTCTAACTCATAGCACTACCATTTAAAGTAAAATATATTAACTGGTATTTACTATTTTTTCAACATTTCATTTAAAAAATCTTAATTCAATTAATTTTAAACTTTTAGTTTATCTTCTTCATTGATGGATCCTATAGCCAAGTATATAATACCATTTTCATCATAACTCTCCCAATCTATGTCTCAGAACACATGTATTTGGAAAGAGATGTTCCATATAAAATAGATAAAAATCCAATCTTAGATTCTTTCATGCTAAGTTATTTTAACATCTAGTCTATATGTATGGAATAAGACAATCTAATCAACCTTTTAGATCTATCTCTGTAGATCTCTATATCCAATTTATAGGTTGCTTCTTAAAATTAATTTATGGAGAAATTCTTCATCAATTAAATTTATTGATTAAAGTAAGATATGTCATTTCTTAACAATAATATGTCATCTACATATAATATTAAAAAAACAACATCACTGGGCTTTGATCTTTTTGAGATTTTGGTTTTGTTGGGAGCTTTGCTTCTAGTTGTCTTGGAGATGGTACTCTTGTTTTTTCATCCTGCTATTCATTTTTGTGATGCCATTAGGGTTAGTTTAGACACCACCATTTATGGATTGGTTTCTTCTCTAACCGTTGCATAATACTTATTACTCTTGACCTTGCATGGCCAGTTTTGATTGGGAGTCTGTTCCCACCCCACCTTTTTGTTATGTGTACATGTTGCTTCCTTTGCTTTCCTATTCAGCTAACGCAATTAAATGGTTTGGTTGTATCTAGTTTGATTTCATAGGGAGTCTGTTCCCTTCTCTGTCTTCTCTTCATTTCTGTACATATATATGGATTTGCTAGTTTCCAGCATGATCACTTTTGATCTTAATACATACTTATATTTTGATAAAAAAAAAAAAAACACTCCCACTAATATTTTGTAAACACAAGGTTTATCCATATTTTTTATGAAATCAAATATGTTGATTATATCATGTAAATTAGATATTCTTGCTCCTTAAAGCTTACATTGTACATTTATACATTGCCTTTCATGTTAGTCTTTCTATTAAAAACTCACTTAGATCCATCGATTTTTATCCTTTCAGGTGGATTAACCAAGTTTCAAATTTGGTTAATACATGACGTCTATAGCTTCAAGTTATTTATTGAAATAAATATCATTTATTTCTTCTAGGTAATTGGTAAACTAATCAATTATGAGTAATATATAATTCATAGTTTTCATGAGAGATCCTTATCTTATTGATGCATGACATGTCCTATCAAATTTATAGAGATTTTATGTTTTTTAAGGTTCAAGCTAAACATTCAATGTTTTAGCCTTAAGAATATATTTTATTTGGATATAGTGTTCTAAGAGGTATATAGAATCTCATTCTCTTTTAGATGGTCGAACTGAGGGATAAATTAAATGTCATTGAGTAGTTGTTGGCAACTTTTACTGGTACTTATTCTCCACCTCGTTGCACTCCTGATTCTGATGAAGATCTGTCCTCGTCTCCTCCTTCAACTTTTGTTACCTATATAGATAAATTATATTTAATAATATTTTTTAAATTAATAATACAAATTTGTTTTTTATTTTAATTTATTTTTGTTTAAATTTTCTTTTTCATTTTATTTTTTAATTGTAATGTTTATTTTATTTTTACTTAAAAAGTTAATTACATATAATACAGACGGTATTACCATAAGTTTATTATGTCGGTAACACAAATATAAATGTAATTCTTCGACGGATTAATTTTATTGACAATATGCATATAATCACCGATGAATTTACCATAAATTTATGGCATAGATAACATACATATAAATATAATTCTCTAACAGATTAGTTCCATCTTTAATATGTCATAATTACTAATGGGTTTACTAACATGTCGGTATTTTTATTTATTTGCCGTGATAATTTCATTGAAAAATCTATAAGTGATTATATGCTTGAGAAAATGAGCATCGAAATAGAAATCACCACTGATATATTTTCTAACGATTTTTTTCATCTGTTATTCTAATAATAATTGTAATTCCGACAAAATCAAGCTTTAAACACCTATGAAATATGTTGTCGGTTTTTTGCTATTTTGCGGTAGTGTAACTCATTGATTTATATATTATTGAACATAAAAATGTGTGTAGAAATTGATTAAAAATATAAAGAATAAAGAATTCATGCTTTTAATTGCAATTATCGTGTAACAAGGATGATAAAGATGTCCAATGATTTAATGCTAAATAATTTTTAAAATAATATTATGAATATTAAATTGTTTCCTCGACTCATTTTATTCAAATATTGATTTATTCCTAACAAAAGACATTCAAGTCTAATTATTTGTTTAAAATAGAAATTAATATATAGTAATATAAAAAGGTTGATTTAGACAAAGGTTCTTTTCAATATACAAACTTCGAAAATAAATTTTACAAAAAAGTGTGTAATATGGATTATATGCATTAAAATATAATCTATTTGTAAAATAGATTATGGATTAAAAACACTTAAAACAATACAAATATCAAACAAGGCATCCTTCATGGATTATATGCATTTCATCATTGATAATTACAATAAATGTTATGGAAGTCAATGAGAATTAGTGTGTACTAATCACATGGTTAGAGTTTCAAATTTAATCCATTGTGAGTTGGATACTCGAATCCTAGTTTAGTTTCCACCACCCTCGAGTATCATCGTTAAAAAAAAAAAAACCCTGATTTCTTCATATAGAGTGGAGCCAAGAATGCCTTAATTTCTTCATATTGTTTTAGACTAATTAAAAAGTGTTTGAATTTTAGTTATATTTGCAACTTAGCCATCGAATAAATAATTTTGGATGGTTACTGATATTTAAAGTATAGTTAGCCATCGAATAAATATATATATTTTTTTATGAATTTATGTTTTTTTTTATGTAATTTATAGTTAGCCATCGAATAAACAGTATTTTGGATAATATTATAAAAAATCAAATATTAAAAACAATAATTAAAATGATTGCATAAGAAATTAAAGGGATTGAGGAATCAATCATATTTATGACATTGCAATATATGAATCTGACAATTGCTTTAAATCATAAAATTATTCATTATTATTAAATAATTTATTTCATTCATTCAAATAAAAAAAACAACGCGAATTGTGACAGAAAAAAAAACAATTAGTATATTAAAAATAAGGCGAGCGATATTTGTAGATCCAAAGTAATGGATTTGGAAGAAAAGGAACCACAAGGGTTGGGCCTTCCACTTCCCTTGCCCACCATAGCATTACAAGCCCGTATATGTTTTTAATTACCAGACAAAAACTTATTGCTGAAAGCTGAAAAATGATTCGGACCTACGAATCCTCAAAACTCAGGCCATTTCTCCACTGAGTTATGTGGAAGATGAACATCAAATCTTCAATGTATTGCCAATGTCAATCACAAATCTGTACCGAACATCTGATTTCGATAGCCGCTCCAAGGCAGTGTTCACATAATCCATTGGAATCACCTCAACGTCTGCTGTTATGTTGTTCTTGGCTGCAAAATCAATCATCTCTTGTGTTTCCTTTATTCCTCCGATGCTACTACCACCCACTATCTTCCTTCCTGTTTATCCATAACAATGGTGTAAGTTGCATTGTTTATTTTACTACCATGCTAAATGAGGCTTGATTTAGATTGGTTGAGATATGTATACCCGTGATAAGAGGAAACACCGGTAGCTCGAGTGGCTTCTCCGGCGCACCAACCAAAACCAGCTTTCCCTGAGTCTTCAACAGACCAATCAAAGGGAAGAGAGGGTGCATCGTCGAGACCGTGTCGATTATACCATCCATTGTGCCCATTGCAGCCTAATAGCGAACAGCAACAAGATTAGAAGACAAGCATAGAGGAAAGAAGATTGAGTTTCTTTAATCAGTTAATAATGCAAGGATTGTGCTCTGCATCATGGATACCTGCATCTGATCGGGGTCACGGCTAACCAAAAATGAATGAGCGCCAAGATGCTCAAGAGCCTCCTGCTTCTTTTTTGGAGAGGTACTGATCACTGTCACCTTGATCCCCATAGCTTTTGCAAACTTTACAGCTACATGACCGAGCCCACCAAGCCCGACTACACCCACATGCATACCTGGTTTGTCAAGGCCATAATATTTCAAGGGGCTATACACTGTAATCCCAGCACATAGGAGAGGAGCACCGGCATCAAGAGGGAGATTCTCTGGAATTCGAATTACGTAGTGCTCATCTGCGACCATAATGTCTGAGAAGCCTCCGTATGTGGTGGCTCCATCATGGTACTTGCCACCACTGGTGACTATTGTTTCTGGGCAGTAATTTTCGAGATCGTCATGACAACTATCGCAAGATTGGCATGATCCAACCATGTACCCTACCCCAACTTTATCTCCAACTTTGAACTTTTCAACCTTGCTGCCTACCCCTGTCACTTGCCCCACAATCTCATGCCTGCATTGCCAATATTCTCAACATAAACTTCAAATGCATGTCCCTGTTAGGAAACTAACTGTTGGTGAACTTAATATGTTATCCTAAATGTCCATTTATCAAATAAATGTGCACTGAAAAAAAAAAAAAAAAAAAAACTCGTGATAAGATCATTTCCCATGATACAAGGATTCAGGTATATACAGTGTCAAAGCGCGAACGAATGATTTTTAATTAATTCATCACTCATCAGGGTGTTTATCACCATAATTGATCTTCGCTCTTCAATTCAAACTTGTCCTTATATATATATTTATATGATATCAGAGTACATACCCAGGGACAACAGGGTAGGAAGAGATACCCCACTCATTCTTGATCATATGAAGGTCCGAGTGACATATTCCACAGAACAGCACCTTGATTGCGACGTCCTTCTCTCCTGTTGCCCTGCAAGAGAAATTCTTTCTTAATACAATTCATAAAACGGGAGATATTCATAGGTATAGAGTGATCAATCGGTGGGGATAAAAAAACAGAGCCCAAAAAAGCAGTTCAGAGATAAGAGATGGAACCTCCGAGAGAATTTGAAAGGAGAGAGGACCCCAGAGTGGTCTCTTGCTGCCCATCCAAAAGCCTCAGCGGGATGGCCGTCCTGACAAGATTTAGCTGCCATTTCTTTTCCTCTGTTTTTGCTCGAATTAAGTTGTGGATGGTTATGCTCGTGTACAGAAAATGGTGCACCTATTTATAATGGTGGATGGTTAGCTATTTTGCTGAAGTAGGCAGGCAGGGCTAGCGTACCATGTTTTAGGCAAGCACCGAGAGGTAAGTCGTTCAACGCAACACAAAGCTAAACTTCGCCGAGATAATTTTCTTGCGCATGCCTTGCGGACGACTCCTCTTCCGTGTGTTGAATGGCCTTCTTCCAAAACAGTTGAGCAAGTACCATCATAGATACTAATCAACTTGGAAAAATTGTTATCCCAACCTTTACTAGATAATTTTTATCATGACATCGGTGGAGGTGTTATTCCTATTGATTATTTGGATAATTCTTTATGATATTTTATCTTTTAAGGTTAATATACATCTTTCATTTATTTTATTATATTATTATAATATGGTTTTTGTGTTGTCGTGGTCAATATAATTATGTTCATCTATACTTTTTTCTTTTTTTTTAATTGCGTTTGAATAGGTAAATAGAATTATTTGGATAATTCTTTATGATATTTTATCTTTTAAGGTTAATATACATCTTTCATTTATTTTATTATATTATTATACTATGGTTTTTGTGTTGTCGTGGTCAATATAATAATGTTCATCTATACTTTTTTTTTTATTATTATTGCGTTTGAATAGGTAAATAGATCTATACCCATGATTTTTTCGAAGCATCCTAGAAAGTTCAGCTGAGCAGCCTTTGAAATCAAACAGTAAAGGTGGCCCGCAAGAAGGAACGAGACAGTAACGCCCGTGACCGAACTATCCGTTTTTTTTTTTTTTCCTTGTAATTTCAGTTCACACTGCCGACGTTCTCGATCTTTCACTCTCACAATGATGATGTCACCGTATTTAATGAGGCCCCCATCAACTTGGAAAATGAACAGAAATGGAAATATAATAAAATATAAGTCTAAGCTTAGAATTAGTAACGTTTTTATTATGCGGGTAAGATTCAGTTTTTTTTTTTTTTATATATGAATATAACAAAAAAAAAATAATTCAGTCTGTAGAATATTATTTAATATTATTATTAAACTCCATTCGATGAATTAATATTGAAGCTTTCTATACAAGTTTTTGTAATTTAAATTTAAAATTAAATTGTATATAAGTTATTTCAGTAAGATTCTATTAACTTGATCGATAAAAAAATATATATAAGGATGAAATTAAAAAAAAAAAAAATTAACAGAAAAAATATCTTAACTCAACTAATTATCTAGTCCAAGTTTAAAACTAAATTGAGCGGAAATTGTGTCAATATAATCTAGTTGACTTGAATAATTAAAAAACAACTCGGTCAATCGTTAATAAGAATCTAAAAATGAATTTTTTTTAAAAAAAAGAGATAAAAAAGTTTAATTAAAAAAAAAAGTTTATTATTTAAGTATTCAAAATGACATTACATGCCATCTTCATTTAATTAAACTAGCTAAATATCCCATTTTTCTTTTTAAACTAAAAAATATACATGCACAAATAACTTTTCCTTTTAAAAAAATAATGTTATTGCACATATATTCGTTCACAAGATGCAGAACTTGGAGTTCAATCCTATTTGTTAGCTTTTAGTGCTCAATGAAAATGATACTCAAAATATAAGTCTATTCATGGTTCTATGACATAAAGAGTTTTGTCGTAGAATATGACATTGTTGATAGCCGATCGTGGAAATAAATGCTAAAATTAATATATATATATATATATATATATATATATATATATATATATATATATTAGATTAATGTGGTTATTCGGGCTATTTTGTATATATTTTGGCTAATTCCACGGACTCTAAAGTTAATGACCATATAAGTTTCCAGTAGCCTTGAGGTTTATAGAACTCGAGTTGGTGATCTTTGAGGAGTAAATCCAGAAACTAACCAGTTGAATTATACCGCTCAAGATTGCTAATATATATATATATATTAGATCTATGAGTGATGTCCATGAAACACTTTGATTAGGTCATGGAAGTGGTGCTATCATAGTATATCTAATTATGGAAAAATGCAAAGGTTATCCAAATATAAAGGATGTTTGATATAATTCCTGTTTCTGTGTTTACATGTTTTTAAAAATATTGTTGACTTGAAAAAGAATATTAAATTAATATTTTTTAATATAATTTTAATGGTTTTAATATGATAATGTGAAAAAAAAAAAAAATGAGAAAATCCTTTGCTACTGATGACAATGAAACTTCAAGGGTTGAAAATTCTCCAACGAGGTGCTTTGAAAGATATTATGGAGGACTTGTTTTAATCTCCCTTTCCTTTTTCAAGATTTTCCGTCACAAAATTAAAACTGTTTGCTAAGGTAAGTGTTAACATAAATGAATATGATACACACACACTAGAATCCTAGCTATAATTCATTTATTTAAAAAAAATAGTGAAATGAATATGATATACAGGAAACATGAAAGAATATCAGTCCCTTGAGGTGTTGTTTGGTATACCGGACAATAATGATTGGGATAAACTAATCTGATAATATAATGTTGTGCATTATATTGAACTGAATAATTTGTTTTATTTTGTGTTTAGTAAATTTTAGATAAGATACGATATTTTCGAGGTCTAGACCAGTCTAAGTTTAATAAAAAATAAAAAAAGAATTGATCCAACCTCTCTGAATTAAAAACTTGGGTTGACTTGCCCGAGATAAAATATCGGTAAAAAATTCATTGATTTTTTTTTAATCAGGATCAACTCGGGTTGACCCTCTTTACCCGAGATAAATTGGGCAATTACCACAAAATTAAAATAGATGGCGGAATAACATTTTTTATAAAATATTTGGTGAAATAATATAATTTGACTTTACTATATTTTGAAAGTACTATATTTAAATGATATTTAAATAATATATTTTAATGATATTGCGTTTCACAAGCAAAACGTTTTAATTAACAAAATATCAATTTATATTACATTCACAACCACAACATGAGATATATTTGTGTGTGTGAAAAAAATGCTTTGTTTTGGTTTTTATTATTATTATTTATGTGGGGTGTTCTAGCTAACTTGCATGTATCTCGACTAATCTTCAAGGATCTTGAAATTAACAGTCAAGTAAGTTTCTAGTGGCTATTAATATTAACAACTTTAAGGTTCAAATTTGAAATCACAGAAAAAACAAATTTTTTTATCCTAAATTTTTATCACTGCACCACCTTGATTAAAAGAACAAAATGCTCTATCTTTGCCACAATATAATGAGACTACTAAAAATCCCAACAGACAGCATTCTAATAGAAAAAAACCTGCCCAAACAAACTTTGCTGCCCTTCTAACTGGGGCCTGCAAATAAAAAATCTAAGCTTGTGTGGAGAGGCTACTGGAAATGGTTGCTTGTCTGGTAACTGACAGTGGGTGATGGAGTTTGATGGGTTTGTTTTATGACAGTGCTGACGATGGCTTGGGAAAAGACTTGGTAATGATTGTCGGAAGGTTTGGTTGTGTGATGGTTTTCACAATGAGAAACCCTAGACAGTCCAGTATGTGAGAGAGGTAAATGAAGGCGCATTTTTTTTTTTTTAACCTGATTAACCCTAATTCAAATTTTAAAATTATAATAATTTTTATTTTTATTTTTATATTTATATTTACTTGGATTAATAATTAATCTGATCAACAACATGAACTTGCACAAGATCAACCTTCAAGTTTGAGGTTTAAAATTATGATAATAATTAATTATATTCTTATAATAACCTAAGTCACTAATCAATCCAACCCATGGCTTAAATTTAGCCTCGAATCAATTCCCATATTAGATTTTAAAACTATGATAATAGTCATTTATATCTTTAAATTGACTCAAGTTAATGGTCAACCCAACCTGTGACCTGAGTCTTATCCTGGATGGACTCTCGAATCGAGTTTTAAAAATTATTTTAATAATCAATTTTATTTTTATATTGATTTAAATCAACCTAGAATGACCCAGTGTAAAGAATTTGACAAATTTATCCTATTCTTATTCTTTTTAGTTGGACAAAATTTCTCAATTATAACAGCTTTGGATGACAGACAAAAATTAATTTTCATACAGTACAAGATGCAACAAACAACTTCACAAATAGTTATGTTTCATATCTTTTTCTAGCATTCCAAACATTACCTACGCATTATTAGCTTAAATCATATTGACATTTTAATTGAAAAAATATACATTATATAATAAATATTCATCATTACATTTTGATTTACACATTAATGAATGGTTCCATTCATCTTTCTCCAAATTATCCCTTCAATGTTGCCAGCAACGAATTGCCATAGGCTACCAGTAATTTCTTGCGCGCACCTCTTCAATGAATATTTCCTTTTTCGTAGAAGGCAACAAGAGCAACACAGCCACTCGTGCGTCACATGTTGGCACTCGATAATTTATATAATCTCTCCAAAATAAACGTGTTTACTCTCACTCTAAATTGAATACACCGACCGACAATTTTGGGACAAAGTACAAATCAATATAAAGCTATATTGACATTTACTAATATTAGCATATGAATCCATTTTCATTGTCTTAGGTCTATTTTTCATTTTTTGAATGCATTTCAAGTTTTTTGTTTTTATTATTTTTTTAATTCCAGAATATTAAGTTTAATATAGACCATCTGTCTCGTGGGAGAGTAAAACAAAAACTGGAAAGGTAAAGAAATTAATATAATTTCAATTTAATACTTGATTGAACGATAAAATCTAAGTATTCCTAATTTCCTGATGATACTCAAGGCAATGAGCCAAATATCATTTCCTTGAAATATTCAATTATATAAATCTCAATAAAACTACACAATTTATATGTTATACTAGCCATTTGACCCGTGTTACGCTGATAATCAGATTTTTTTTTCAATAAAAAAATTATATATACAACTTTTTCGACATGTTTCTATACATAAAAAAATTATAAGTTCAATAAAAAAAAGCTTATATATACTTGTAATCAAATAAATCAAGAATTATGTGTGTTAATAAATAAATAAAAACAGTCATTAACAATAAATAAAAATTAAAATTAAAAAATTAGGAGACATATATAGATAAAGATATCTAACCTTTCAACACAGACTTTTATCTTAGTTGTGTTTAATAACTTTATTTACCAAAATAAATAAAAAATTTAATAAGATGATTATAGAAATAGACACACGTTAAATTGATTAAAGGTGTGATTAGGGTGCATAATGTGTTTTTTTGCTTGTGCTTTCTGACAACTATTTGGCATTAGATGTATTGGGATCTATAAATATTTTGTGATGAATGTACAAGAAAATGTTTTTTAAATCTTCCCAAGATCTTTGGAATTCATTTATTTCTCTCAAGAGTGGCTTGTTTTGGGTTTGGTGCTTTTCATGTATAGTCTTGGTATTAGGTTTCTCGAAACACATACATATAGCAAAAACTATAAATTTAAATTTGTTTAGGAGTCTCAAGGATCATGTTGGACAAATCTAGGATTTTTTTTTCGACTTTGAATAATTACTTCAAGGCTGGGTTGTCACAAACTACAAGTCGTCCAAGTATCCACGCTTTAATAGTAATCCATACAAACCATTAGTGAAAAATCTTCTAAATCCTTTTAAGAGAGAGGGATTTGTATACCTTTCAGTGCTAGCTCTTTTCTTTTCTGTTTTATGTATTTCTGTATTGTACTCTACTTACCTTAGAAAATAAGAGGCATAACTTTTTATATAGGGAAACCTAAAAACCATATAAATTGCAAAGTATCCATTAGCCCCTTAAATAATATCACATATATTATTTTAGGCTAATTTTATAAATTTATTCAATGAAGTCCCTACTTGATTTTTCTAGGTCTAAAATTATAATTTCCCATATAAATTACACTTTAGTCCTCAATTTCTAAAACTTATTTACAATCAATCACACTTGATTAATCATCTCATTTTAATTTTTAACCAATGGTTCTTATGTATGTTACTTATTAGGTCCCCTAATAAGTTGGCCCAAATATAAATCATAATTCTAAATGAAATAGGATTAAACAAATTAATTATTTATCAATTCAACAATTGTTTCATTTATATTTGAAGATCAAATATAATGTCTAATAGTCTATCATGATCCCCGAAATATTAGGAAAATTACAAGTGGTTTGACTTAACTTTTCATTGACTAGTTTCTCACTGTAATTATTATTCATCTATTAACAATGTTTTGATTTATATATTATAGTATGGAGTGCATCTGCTCTATCAAATCATGTTTGTTTAAAACATCATACTTATTGATTCATTGAATAAGAGTTAAACTCTTTTCAAATCTTATTTCACATTACACAAGGATTTATAATCAATACTATTTAAAAACATATAAGATATTTTCTTCAATTCAAGTAGGGTGATAAATACTTTTTTAATTATTTAAATATTTTTATATAGTTCATGTTATACCTAACATTTACCAATTTGTTACCTTTGATTAAGATGTGTAGCAAAATTAAAACATAACACTCTCTATATAAGATAACTTAGTGATCTCAAATATAAAGATCATTCACACAACATTCATGTGAGTCTTTCCATAAATATAAGTGATTTCTTTATATGAAATTCTCATATATGTCAGTTCAGTGTATATGTCATCTGACAAGCACTTACATATTAGTTTTATTTATCCATCATATTTCAGCTTATAATAACAATTGCTTCCTTTAGTAAATGAAAAAACATAATATGTATCAGTCTCAACAACTCTCATTAATGTTCACTTTTAATAGAGTATTGACCGGGAACATTTAGAAACAATTCTTTAATGCAATAAGAATCTTATAATTATAACAACTTTATAATTTTCTTTGCAAAGCGTTTTTGTCCCTAAAACTTTATCTTTACTCTAGATTCATTAATCAAATATTATATTTATTAATAAAATATTTAATGAATGTTAAAGATAAACAAGTCTTTGTTAATAAATTAAATATATTTACATGAACAAAATCAATATCACGTATAATCAACTAATTGACTACACATCATATACAATAACACCTAGAATAAAACAAGGGGTTGACATGCCAAAATGTATGGCCCATTTAGTAAGGGCCTCGTGCTTGGCCCATGTTTTTCCATGCAGATAAGGAAGATGACCCCAATTTTATTTTTAAAAAAAATAGAATAAGGTAATGTGTCCTCTGACTTTGCCCAAATTCCGGCTACTGTGGTGGCTAAAAAATCAAGGCTAATTTTTTTTTTTTTACCTAAACACTTATTTTTTACTCAAAACACCTAACAACACAACAAAAACCTTGTTAAACCAATATATGGCTTCAAGAATCCCCAAAACCAAAATCAACCAGAAATTAATAAAAATGCTCGGGTTCAAATCTGTTTTTTAGGCACTTTCAATGTAAAAAAAAAAAAAAAAAACCTCAATGAAAACTTCTCTCATCATATGAAACCATTTGATAAAAAGATAGACTATTTTGGTGGCTATAATTGGTATTAATATTATGTTTTTTCTTTATTGCCAAAATCCATTAACTTTCTCTCTCATCTCTTAAACAATATACTAAAAAAAAAAAGAAGTTTTAGATCAAAATTAATTTTTTCTTAAACTTCAAAAATTAGAGGAGCCTAATTTTACAATGATTAAAGAATGAGTACTAGGATAAATCGATAATGAAATGTATGCGAGTTAGCAGTGAATTAATAGTGAAAGGGTATTACAAAATGTAATACTTGTCTTTGGGTGAGTTTCTTTACCTTTTAGTTTTTATTTATAATTATATGTATAACGTATAATGATAATAATAAAAAGACAACAGTAACTCTTATCTTAAGGAATTCAAGTATATATTTTATTTTCGAATTTGATTACGCATATATATATATATATATATATATATATCTCCCCGTGTCGTACTGAGTTTCTTTGCTTCTACCAGCAAATGCCTGGTGGTTGGAATTTGGAAAGCTAAGATGTGTCGCCAATTACTGTTCTGACCTCTTTTTTTTTTTTAATTTCATTTTGCCTGTTCGGGGCATTTCTCTACTTATTTCTTCGCGTTGTGGGATTCTCTTTCAACCATAGATATTACATTGGAATTGATCTCGTGGGTCGTTTTAGAATCCAGTTGACTTGAGAGCTAAATAAATCGATCTGAATTTTTTGAAAAATCAATATGTGTAACAACTTTGTAAAACCCAATCAACTGAGTGAGACCCGGATTAGACCTGATTTTTTTTTTTTTTTTAAATATGAGATTTGAAATCCATTAATATATGTACTCTATATTTTCAAGAAAAAAAAAGTTTTTTCAATGTGGAATAAAAAACCTTTTGATTTAAATAATTCAACTTAGAAGAATAACATAATATTTTTTTAATGTTTGATTTGAAACTCATTAGCATATATACTCTATATTTCTAAAAAAAAAAAATTATTTTTTTTCAATGTGAAATAAAAAACTTTTTTGATTTAAATACTTTAATTTAAAAGTTTAAATAATATCTTTTTAATATGAGATAAAAAAACTTTTTAAAATATTTTTATAAATTTTATTATTTATGATATGTATGGTCTATATTTACATGAATTTTTTATTAATTTTTTCATATAAAATATTAAAATTTTAATATATTTTTTAATTTTTGTAAGTGGACCAAGGACAACTCGGAAGCCAGGTTTAATAAATATGCTTTGAACGAGCTAGCTAGCTGGCCTGGAATGTTGTCCTCCATATTTATGGGAATTTCACAATCCGGAACCTAACTCTAAAAAATTAATTCAGTTTGCGCAATGTGACTTGTTTTTCATACTTCATTAAAAATAAAAAATGGAATTAATCCAATAATCTGGGCTGTTCATCGGATCTGGATTAGATTCGATTCTTGTTAATTCACAGTATTTAAATAAAATAATAATAATAAAAAACCCACTAAATCGTAATCTAACAAGCATTATATTATACCGATTTCGATATTATATGTTTTTCCCCCTATTTTTCGAACCTTCAGCTCGTTCTGTGACGAAAAGAAAAGGTCAGTCAAAGAGCACCGCCTGGTTGAATGGAGCACCGACCTTGCTTAACATCAAAGAGAGTCCAGAAGGGGGAGACACAGCATTCACCAAGAGGATTGCCAAGAGCTGAATCAAATCCAGCATTGTAGCTATCTCCTGTTTGTTCCCTTCATGTTTCTGCATTAACCCCCCAGCCCTACGCCCCCAAGGAGCACTTGGGGACGAAAATGGGTTACTGCCCATTGAAAATAAGCTGTGATATTTGTCTTCTTTTTTGTTACGGTTAACCCATATTACAGAAAAGGATGAAAGTTATATTTTATTTTTTAAATTAAAAAGAAATTATTTTTCATTACAAATCATAGATTTCTAATGTTCCAAGGCTCGGACCAAAAAACTTTACTTTTTATTTCCTGAATCAATTATAATAAAGGTGATGTGACCAGGAAGTATCCTTACCTCATCAACAAGAAAAATTATATATAATTAAAACAAATTGTCCGATACATGGGATAAAAAGTAGTATCTTGGTCATGCGAGATATAATTTAACTGGTTAAGTTTTAAATTTATTTTTTTAAAAATAATTAGTTTAAGTCTCATAAATCTTAAGGTCATTAAACACTTATATAATTATTAATTTTAAAATTTATAAAATTAATTAAAATATACACAAATTAGCTCGTACACTAACTTTCCATGTAATTCAAAATTCATCGTACCTCTCTCAATTGAAAAAAAAAAAAAAAAACTTTTCATTAATTAAAAGTGCTAAGTTTTCTCTTGGCCATATCATTATTGGTTGTAAACGAAACAAAATTGGATTTCTCAAAAAAAGAAAGATGGAAAGAAAAGTCTTCGATCCTGTCTTAACCAACAAAGCACGAGACTCGCTCAAAACAATGAGCTTTGCCACTAAGAAACAAAAAATTAGCCTCTAATTTATAAGTTTGACCTTAATAAGTGCCCAAAAACAGATGTTATCTTCCGAGAACAGCTCAACCAAACCCCTATATATACCATCCCCAATGCCATCAATATTTCTCAGGCTGCAAACTCCATACCAAATTAAGGCAGGTTCGGCAAGGTTTTTTTGGTCGTTTATTCGAGTTTATTTTGCCGTTCACTGCCTAAAGAAAAAAGAAATGGAAATGAAGAAGATTGCCTGTGCTATCTTATTCGCTGCTGCCTCCGTGAGTGCAGTCATGGCTGATGAGGTTGCTGCTCCAGCCCCATCGCCAACAAGTGGTGCCTCAGGTAGCTTGCCAGTAGTTGGTTCATTGGTCGGTGCCTCCCTTGCTTCACTCATTGCATTGTACTTGCAATAAGCTCCTCAGCACTCAAACCACAAAGGAAGATCGAGAGGGGGGGAAAGGAAGGAGTTAATTTTGATAAAGATGGAGGAGAATTAAAAAAAAAATGTACCAAGATGTTCTAGCTGATTTATTTAGTTAGAATTTCCTTTTCCATGCAAAGAATTGGGGCTAATTTATTATCTTTCTGATTTGGTTGATTCTTATTTGATCATATGTTATAAAGGCAATAAATTTTTCTGCTGAATTTTTATGTCTATTTTGATCAGTATTGGTTGAGTGGGCCAATCACCAATGGCTATTGCTTTCATTTGCTTCGATTGATCAGTAATCAATCAGGCACGATGATACAGCTAAGCATGCTTGCGGACAATCACTGCTATTTCAAGTGAAGTGGGCCAATTCAAATTATTTCAAAAAATAAAACAAGTGTTACTATTTCTTGAATTGTCGCATGCGTGGAACAAATTACTATCCCCTCCATTTTTAGATTCTCAGCCAGGTATCGTTAGTGTGTATGGATTCTAGAGCTTTTTTGCACTCTTAACCTTCACTTTATAACACTACTTTATTATTGCTAAAAAAACCAATTCAACTTAATAACTTAAATTATTAGGTAAGGTTATAAGATATAATTTATATTATTCTCTAACACTCTCTTTTAAATGAAAACTTTTTAGATTTGAAACTTGCACAAACTCATATTATCATGTACTTGATTTTTTTATCAAATAAATAGAAATGATAAAATTCAAACTCGTGATCACTTGGTCAGTAAAGCTCTGATACCTTGTCAAAGAACTAATTCAACCCAATAACCTAAACTGTTAAGTGAAATCACAAGATATAATTTATATTATTCTCTAACGGCTCTCAATTTAATGATACAATTTTGGAGGAAGAAGAAATAATACCTTAAAAACATCAAATTGTACTTAGAAATGAGATCTAGATGGAGTTAAATGTAGGGGGCAATAACAGGAACATTGCATCAATTTTCTAATTATATATACGTGCTTAATATATATACGTTTGCTGGAAAGATAGGAGCTGTACGTGGACACTGAGATTTATATCAAGTAGCATATTCTTGTGCACGTGTTGTGCAAGGATGGGCCTCTGGTCGGGCGAGGGCTGGCTTACAGAGGGCTGTGCTTTTGCATCTCTGACATCTTGTCGGAAAAGAAGGAATATCTGTCACTCGTTTCATAAACAAAAGAGTTTACATAACATAGCGTGGCATAGAGTGTTTAAAAAAATCAATACACCAAGTAAACTGATAAAACCAATAAAAAATTAATTAAAAAAACTAAATCAAAAAATAAAACCGATTAGATTATGTAAAAAAAATCCCGGTTCGGTTTGATTTTCGGTTTTGTAGTGCAGAAACCGGGTTAACCGGACCGGACCAGTTCAAAAAAAGGATCCCTAAGCTAGGCTAGTATAAATAGAAAAAGTTGCACCAGCACATCCCTCTCTTCTCTCCAGTTTACTCTACCCCACATACTTTCTAAACCCTAGCCGCCACCCGTGTTTCACCATCTTCATCTCAGCTTAGCCCCCCATCTTCATCTCTCATCTCTCAACCTTTCTCACATCTCTCAACCGTTTTCACAGCCCCCCATCTTTATCTTCATCTCTCAACCTTTCTCACAGCCCCCCCTCCTCCAACAAAGTAGATCTAGTGAACGAACCATCCTTATGCTCATGGATTAACAACCAAACAGCAGCCCCCCTCTCTTCAATCTTTATCTCTTAATTTTTTTGTTTCTTTTTACTTCTTTTTTTTAATTTCTGTAGATCTATTATGTATTCATTTCCTATATTTATTTACAAGGTTGTTGATTTGCTATAGTATGCTCATGTTGCGATTACTGTAATGGATGTTGTGAGAATTATTTATTTACAATTTCTCTTTGGTTTTATCTATTTTTGGTGGGGTATTCTTCAATGGCTGGCAATTTATGCACGATGTAATGCTTAACTGGAAGGCAGTTGGGATGGATCCTATACCCAGGTTTGAAAAAAATATCCATCTACGAGCAAGACTCCCTGTTAAGTGCTTCTAATGATATTCTTGAAACCTACAATTGTGTTGCTAATCTGTAATAGTTTTGTAATTCTCAAGTTGGCACGACATTTTTTCATCATATATTGGCTTCTTCATTACATTAAGTTATGGCAAAAATCTGTAAATTCAAAGTTGTAAAAGCTCAATTTAATGTAAGCTTTAAAAAAATCCAAAAAAAATGGGATTACGTTTCCCGATTTTTTGCAAAAAAAACCGGATTTAACCGAACCGGGCTGGTTCGGTTTGAACCGGTTTTCGGTCTGGTTCGGTTAATATGTTACAAAATTACTTTAATTTGGTTTGGTTGGTTTTTTAAGTCTAAACCGAACCGAACCGAACCGAACCGTGAACACCCCTAGCGTGGCATCATCAACTATCCACACGAATGACAATCTGCTGCCCACTGGACTAATCTTGTTACACACGTGCGATCCATGCACTGGGAGCTGAAATGGAGTCGGCAAACAAGTCTCCCTATTAATTACAAGCTCTGTTAATAAGTCACAATGCACTACCAGAGCTCCTCCATATATATTTCTAGTGGTATATTGCACAGCTGGAAGTTTTAAAAGTTATGGCCTCAATGAAGTTATCTCTGCTTGCTTCTCTGGTGTTCGTTGCGGTGGTTTGCTCAAAGCTCGCAGTCCTTGCTTATGATGATGTTTTGGCTCCCATGCCAGCAATGGCTACCGGATCAGCCGCCGGCTGTTCGGCTTCGGTTGCTGCCATGGGTTTTTCTCTTATGGTTTATGTATTCGAGGTGATGCTTCATTAGATTTCTCGTGGCTAAAATGAATGTATGTTTGTGTACTATAGCGACTACTTGTGTGTATTTTAAGCAAAATATATAGTATATCAGCGCTCGCCGTTGGGTAATCAAGTACTAGAGTTCTTGATTATTGTCTTGTTGTTTCCATTATTAGGATGATCTCCTGATGCAATTCGAGAGTTCTGACTAAAGTCTACCACTGATTAATATTGAGCAAGGATTGTTCACAATCTTTCCCATCTAAGCCATGATTAAAAGATAAAATTGCTCAAACTGGAACATTAGTGACCGGAGGAACACATGGAAAACGAGAACCAAGTCACCGGTATCTGGTAGAATTTTGCAGCTGTGTTAGAACATTAGTATGATCTTCTTATATTATGGCTTTTGATTTATTTCCCCCCACCTTTTATGGCTTTTCTTCATAACCCAAGGGAAAACAGCATTTAGTCTTTTTCTTCAGGAAGAAGAAACTTGGTATAGAAAGATGTTTTGAAAGTTATTCGAAAACTTTTGATTCTCATATAATATAAAAAGCACTTTAAAATCACAGAATATCATATACAACCACAACCACAACCACATGCATAGATTATCAAAGTAATTTCACAAGCACAGGCACAACTATAACAATCACACATCTAACACCCAGCCACAACTAAAAGAGATTTCACTTGGCCAATAGAAACAATGAAATGACGATATGGCATTTCCAAAAAAAAACGATGCATTATTCGTTATAGATATGTTTGAATACTTTTTTTATTCAATATATTTATAAATCAAAATACTACTAGAAGGTAAGGAAAAGGATGAATTTATCTTCTTATTTTTTAATATACAGTAACAATATTACACACATGACTTTATGATCATAAGAAATTAAGCCGTTATTGGTGTCTTTTTAGGGTTTTTTCTGTAATTTTTTGGTTTGGTAGAGAATAATAATGTAATTTATTATTTAATTAATAATTTTTAAATAAAAAAATTGCTAGCATGTAAAAGATACCATATGCTTTGAGTGGTGTCTATAACACCTTTTAATGGTGGAAAATATGCTATTGTCATCTCATTTGGTTGCTCTTTATGTTTTATTCTTTAATGAGTGATGCATGTCATCTAAACATGGCTGAATCATTTCTCTCTTCTACCTTAAAAAAAAAAACTTTGATCTTCGTATTTTGTTAATGTTTCAAATTCAATTTTTTTAGTTTTGGGTTTTGGGTTTTGGTTTTTGTTATTTTTTTGTTAAAATTTTATTTATTTTTAATTTAATATTTCAATTTCAATTTATATATATAATTTTTTTGATTCGGTCCTTCTATTAAATTTTTTTCCTTGGATCTTTTGTCAATATTTATATGGTTTTCAAATTTTTTTTCAAATCATGTTTATGGTTTTTGTTTTTTCAATGAGAATAATACTAATTTTAATTTGGTCCTTCTTCTTTGGATTTCTTATTAAAGTTTTTATAGTTTATATGATTTTTAATCTTATCCTTCAAATCAAATTTATAATTTTTGTTATTTCAATAATAATAGTGGTAGTGGTCAGAGGCAGAAGCCCCCCCCCCCAAAAAAAAGACATTTTTTTATTATTATTATTGGGTAATTAAGTGTGGAGGAGGTTTATTATTTTAAAAAGGTGAGTTTTCTTACAGTAATTAATTGTGATTTTTCAATTTGATTTTCTTTGAATTACTTTGCGCAGCCCTAATATAAATCCTGCAAATATAAAATCATTACTTTGCACAATAAATCTAGCAACCGGTCAAAAACAAAAAATATATATGTAAATCACAAGTAAAATTTTTTAGCGGAAAAATTGAGCCATCAATTAATTTATCTTTCATCAAACAAAACAGGATAATTTAAATTTAAAATCTATTTTCGTTTTGTTTTGAGATGTTTGTTAATAATTTGATGAGGTTTTTTTTTATAATTCTATTATTTTTGCTTCATTGTTTTCTCGAATCTGCTAGTTTTACAAATTGTTTTTTGAATTCTTGTTATAGTCATTTTTTTCTCTAATTAATTAGATATATTTTATTGGTTTGTTTTGATTATACTTGGATTTTTTTTGTTTTGTTTTTAGCAAAGCCACCAAAATTATCAATTTTTTCTCACGATATATGTTTTGATTTTAGGTTGAACCATGAGCAAAATAAGAAAAAATTGATTTTTTTTTGAAAAAAAAAACATATTGATAACGCAGCCTAATGAACCAACTTCAATGTGTAATGTTGAAGTTATGGTTGAGTGGCTTCAATGCACTTCAGTTTACAAAGAACCCGCGTTGATGAAAAAAAAAACATATTGATAACACAGCCTAATGAACCAACTTCAATGTGTAATGTTGAAGTTATGGTTGAGTGGCTTCAATGCGCTTCAGTTTACAAAGAACCCGCGTTGATTAGTGAAAATCATTCTTTATTATTTTTTGCTTTATTTCAAAGTTTAGCGAACATAAATAATCTTCACTTTAGTTAATGTTTCTTATATACTTTGTATGTTTATATTTGATAGGTATAAAAATCAACAACATTAAAGTGATGAATATATTATGAAGATGAAATTAACTTCGTTGCTTTGATTCAATTTGGTATTGTTTCAAACCTTTTACCTTATACAAAGGTCATTATATGTTTGTAGTAAGTTATTTGAATAAAACTAAATTATGCAGAGTTTTTTTTTACAACTCATGTACAATAAATTAAAATAAATATTATATTTTTTTTATATTAATTTTGACCCCCCTAACAAATAATCCTAGCTCCGCCCCTTAGTGAAACCCAGGAACATGAGCAGCCTACTGTACCTGTTTTCCAAATTATACAGTAGCTCTAAATGACCCAGAATATGAATTGGATAGATAATGCAAGAACAATCGAGTCAGCTATAAAGTAATGAATACAACAACAATAAATCTGGTATTAATACCCAATCTGAAGGAGAGAGGTCAGTATATGTGTGTATTAAAAGTAAAATCGTATTTTTAGTTTAGCTTATATAAATCTCTTTGTATTTAGGTTAAAATAACACTTTAAAACATAGCGATTAATAAAAACTCCTTCTCTCTTATATTTATATTTTGAGTTAATTTGGATTCTTTTAACAATTAGTAATGACAGTAATAGTAATAGCAGTTAGTAATAATGATAAAAATAATGATACTAATAATTATAGTAATAATTTATTATTTAGCATTGTATTTAATAGGGAATGAGTTTCACTAATTTTTAATTTTTTGTATTTTATATTTAATAACTCAAGGTATGAGTTTGAAAAATTGAGTTGTTTGATGTCTTTTTTTTTATTATTTGTCAAAAAAACATTTATTTAATCGTCTAATATTATTTTTTAAAAATAAAAAATAAAACTCTATAATTTTTTTAAATTTCTTTTCCATTGCGTTAATATAATCACATAACTTATTCTACAAGTTTTGCGGATAACGCATGACTTGCTTTTTATTACTTAACTTACGTATTTACAATATTATATCAAGTTTACTTTATCCTGAATTTTTTTATCTATTTCTTTATTCAAGTACATACTACCAATAGTTTCCCCATGTTTTTATTTTTTTTATTTGTTTATTATTGTTGTCAATTTTTGTATTGTTTAACTAAAATAAAATCTATTTATTCAGCTTGATCAGGCTATAATTTAAATCATACAATAACTGGATTTTTTTTTCTCACAAAGAAAACGGGCCCCAAAATTTGTTCGCATGCTTGGGGAGTGGATCTAGTTTCTGAGGTGGTTGCTCCACAGCTCCAAGCTTGGAGGAGGGGGGGTTTGACCTGCTTTACATTTTCAGAAATTTTATTTTTTTTAATTATGTTATATTAAAAATAAATTTTAAAAAATATTATTTTAATATATTTTTAAATAAAATTTACCTTATAAAGCACCAGTTTCTCCGACAACTTCTACTTCAACAAGTCCCATTCCTATAGCCACCATCTCTACACCTGATTTCTGTATCTGTGCATTACAAATCATTAGCCACTACCACTACAAGATTTCTGGTGTTCGGTGGCACCAGCATGGCTTCCGTGGTGATCTCGCGTAGACTCTCTCCTAAGTCACTAAAACCCTCTCCTCCATCTATTTCCTCCCTTTTCATCTCCCATAGACCCCAAAACCAGACCCTTGATTCTAAGTCCACTCTTCCTCAACGACCCTTAAACCCTAATCTCAATCTCTCTAATTCCTTGTCAAGCTCTCCTGCTGGTTCCTCCATTCTTGAACACCATACAGATCCAAAACCCACAAATCTCACTCTCAATTTTATTAGATCACACTCTTATTCAGGTAATAAAACCAAAGATCATGACTTTATTCGGTCAACAATGAAAAACCCTAGAATTTTCTCTGCACATAGTATTGGACAAGCCCAAAATTCAGTTCAAAAGCCTGGTTTCAAGCAGAAGGTTTCTATTTTTGCAAAACCCATGAATTCAAGTTTGGATTTTAAGTTAAAAAATCCTAGATATATTGTGTTATTGAACCCAAAGCACAGATATTTTTCAAGTTCAGGTTCATCATCAGATTCTGATGAACCCCAAAACCAAAGTGAGTACCCAAGTCAAAACCCTGATTTCAAACACCAAGAAATTGAGGGTCCAACTGCAGAAAGAGACCTCTCAGCTTTAGCTAATGAGACCAGAGAGGTTTTAGAAAGGACGATGAAGAACATATATGGTTTGAGCAGAGCAGTTGCTGTTCTGGGTCTGGTTCAACTTGTGCTTGGAGCTTGGATTTCTTATGTTACTAAAGCGACACCAATGACTGAGGTGTCAATTCAAAGTTTTGTGGCATTCGGATTTCCTTTGACGTTGGCATTTAAGTTGAGGCAAACATTGAAGCCAATGCTCTTCTTCAAAAAGATGGAGGAGCTAGGTAGGTTGCAAATTTTGACTTTGACTCTTCAGGTTACTAAAAATTTGAATATCTTCTTTGTGAGGCTTCGTGGGGTTTCTTTCTTGTGTATTGCTGGGATGTCTGTTGGATTGTTGTTCACTCTACTGTCAAGATGATTTCTTCCATTTTGAATTTTTAATTGTCAGTTATCGTTATAAACAAATGTACTTCTCATGGTTGGATTTTCTTCAATTTCAGTCTGTGTAGCTCATCTTCATGTGTGCATGAGTCTTGAATCTTTAGTCCTTGGACGTTTTCATTAGTTAATTTGATAGTGTCAGCTATTTTTCTACTCTAGCTTCATTTTCTCCTTGGCTTGGCTCTTAGGTGAGCTTTTAACTGTCACGAATTGAGGATATATTCATGTTGTTGGTCAGGGGTTGTCCAAACTTCCAAACAGGTCCAAGTGGATTCTTTCCCTTTTTAACTGCTTGGCTAATTTGGACCGAACAGCTCGCTTTTGATTGCTTCCTGTTTTGCAATTCAGTAACCTGAGGGAAAAGGGGCCTCCGTAAGTCACTCTGAAACGATATGAACAAGAGAGGGACGAGACTGAGCATAAAACGTTCTTTTTTATTGAAAATGGAGCTCAAAGCCCTTTTAAAAAAAAACTTTAACTCAATCGTGTTAAAATATAAAATTGAATACAAACTCATTAGAGGGTTACTGATTGTCCAATGATCTTTATCAAGGGTGTTTTTTGACAAATCGAATTTGGCTAACCGGTTTGCCGTTGCCTTAGCTTCACGAAAAGCATGTTACTTTAACTACTCACTCTCGTGTCAGCAAATCCTTTGTTTTGGATATCAGCAAAATTTACGTCAACTTTTTTAGATTCCTGTGTTATGAGATTAGCCACAAGCATGGAATTTGACTTTAGAATTAGCTTTCGATTACGTAAAATCTAAGCAAGCTCAGGACCTTTTAATAGTGCCCATAATTCTACTCTGACAGATGAACAGATGCTCATGTAGATTGTGAAACCCTCAATCCAAGAACCGAGCCAATCTCTAATCAAAGCCTCCCGCATGTCCTGGGTGCTCTTCGCTACAACCATCCACATTTAGAAGGTGTTTGGAGTTGCACCTGCGGGTGTAATTATGTTAAAACGGAGTTGTATATAGTTTGGCTAGATATGTACTATATTTTTTTATGCATATGGGTCCCACAAAAACTGAGCCTCAATTTCTAAAAATCAATTTTCATTTGCTTTTTGATGCATTCTCTCTCTTTGATAGCACTTTCTCTCACCTTCACCGACAAAAAAAATTTGCAGAGGAGAAAACTATCGGAAAAAAAAATATCAAAATGGCCCACAGATCTGAAAATCCTGCCTCCTATTCTAACCATTTCTAAGATATATCATTATTATCTCATTCCCAAATTTTTCAGCCTTGTTATTCCTTTCTGCTCCCTTCTCTCGTCTTGAAAACTATCGTAAATGTTTGATTAATTTATTAACATGGGTTTTGTCTGCTCTAAAATGAGTTTTCTTTTAGTTCAGCTAATAGTTGGATTTAATTGCTGCGTCTTCTTTCTTTATATAGCTGGAAAGAAGTGTAATATTTCATTTTGTGAGGATTTAATTAAGGTGTTGTATAATTGATGAAGTTTTGAGGGGTTTTTTTTTTCATATAAATAATCATTTTGTTTGTAACAAACAAAAATCATGAATTGCATATTGGACTGATCTGTGGAAAGCAGTGTTGAAAGATCTTGATTGCAGATTGGTTTTGATTTGTAGAAAATAGTGTTTAAAGTCTTGAATTGCATATCAGATCTGATTTGTAACAAGTAGTGTTTGCTATAACTAGGTAAAGTAGTTACAATTGAAACAGAGGGGAAGTTACATTAATTATTTTAAGCACTGAATCACTAAACAAAGCCTAATACCCCTATCTTTTCTGAATAAATTTATTTGGTCTGTACTATATGAATTTGATGCTAGCTTTGATATATATTCTTCATGCGTTCCGTTAGATATTAAGGGAAACAAGACACTGTAAAAGACATCCAATTAAACAAAACTGAAATTCACTTTAAAAAAAATATCAGGAACAATTGTTGCTCCAATAATAACCCCAATAAATAGATAATGTAGTCAGTTTCAAAACATGAAATCTAATTAGTAAAAAGCCGAGGAAAGAACAAATTAAAATTCACTGTTGATTTTTACAGTAAGCAAGTATATGACATACATGTAGTCATCTTTATAATTACCCCTCATAGCCTGCTATTTTTTGAACTGTTTTGTCTTACAAATTATTAAAACTACATTGTATCAACACCTCATGCTTTCAATTCTCCTTAAATAAGGGTTATTAAAGTGTGTTTTGGTAAATCTATTCAATAAACTAAAGTGTTCCACAACATATATTTTAATACTTTTCAGTTTTTCTTATTATTTATAATAAGTATTTTGTATTTTGTGTTAATGCTGATTTTTTCATATACATATGATATCATTGCTTGTTTCCTTTTGTTAAATGTTTTAAAAGATACAATGGAATGTCTTGAATCTATGGATAAAGCTGTTTAGACAAAGAAAATGTTGCATATATTTTATGACCTCTGTATTAAGGCCATTGATATGGGAATGAGACCTAATATCCATTTTGATAAAATAGGATGGAAATTTCTTATAACATCATTCAAAGAACAAACTGGTTATGCATTCACTAAATCATAATTGGAAAAAAAATAGGATGCATGCAAAAAGAATTGAAGGATATGGACAAAACTGATTTCTAAAACTAGTGTGGGTTGTTGTAGTGAATTAGGAAAAATTTTAGCCAGCGATAAGTGGTGGAAAGCAAAACTTCAAGTTAATTGCTCATGATCTTAACAATTTCATTTGTTGTTTTTAAATTTCATATTTTTTTTCAATACATGATGTTGCATTAATTATTTTTGTTTCTTTTATGTAGGAAATTAGAGGAGCTAAAAAATTTAGACATGTTGGTATTGAACCGTTTTTTAAGATTAAACTTGACAGAATGTATTCCAACATTGTTGTTATTTGAGGGTATACGTGGGCTCCATCATCAGGAGTACTTGGTGGCAATGATGTTAATCCTTTCATTAACAAAGTCAACATTGAGCTGATATAAAAGGAAGCGATAATTCAGAGGAGGATCAGATTCTAAATTTGGAAAATGACAGTCTCGAATGGTTGGCGTGGTGAATATGTCAAGCAACAATAACATAAAAAGTAGTGGCAAAAGAAAAGAAAGACCATTTTAAGGTTCGAGATAGAAAGAAGAAGACATCTGGAATTGGTGTTCAGTTGTTGTCATCGTGTGATTAACTACTTGAGAGTATGTCGACTAGGAGTGATTCCACTTCTTTACATATGGATCGGCAAGGTTGTAGTATTCCTGAGGTGATGGCTGAGCTCCACTCAATTCCTAGAGTTTTAATTGATAATGATTTTCATGACTTTGCTATGGAATATCTGAATTTAAGATGGAAAAGAGAAATGTGGTCTCGTATGGGTGGTCTTGAAGATAAGTTGAAATGGTCGAATGTATGCATGAAGTAAATGCATTTAGTTGATATGGTATGATTTTATTTTCTAAAGCGTTAATCTATTAACTATGTTAAAGTGCTAGCTAAATTTAATGTATTATGTTATTTGACATGCTTGATAATTTTTTTATACATGTTTACATTTACAAAATAATGAGCTGACAGTTTTAAAAAGAATTGTTTCCATTTGCAGAAGTTGGTTTCATTCATTGTATTATTCAACATTTGAAGTTGTGAGATGTGGGCATATCCATTTTGGTTGTTTTTAATTGCTTTGTATCTTTATTTAAATGTTGTTGTAGTTATGGACTTTTTATGTGAGTTATCGGATTATTGAGTTGTCTGTATTTGTTTTTATTTGGATTGTAATTTAAGAGATTAGTTGTTGTTCCAAAACAGATTCTCTTTTACAGATGTTGTGTTATTGCATTGTTTAGATCGATGTCGTTTAATTTAATGCAAACATGTAATATTCTAGTGAGTATAACTATTTACCGTAAATATGTAATATTTTTACTGTTATGAATGTTTGTTTCAATAATTCAATATGTATGTTTGTTGTGAATATTGGTGGAAATAAATATTACAAAGTGCAACATTTTGAATGAGAAATTTATTAAAAGAAATCATGTTGCGGTGTGTGACTTTTAATATAATACCATACTTTAAAAAACAGGGAAGGAAGCCTTGTATAATAGTAGCTTCATTATCCAAATAAGATGGATGCCAACATAATAAAAAATGAAAAGCAGGAGAATGATAATAAAGGTGAAGACAATTGGCCAGCACAAAAAAAAATGAAAAGAATAAAATAAATGGTACAAAAGTAAAGGATGATCAAAGGCTCAAATGAATGTCTATTTTGCAAAAGCTGCCAATGAAAATGATGTATGTGATAGTTTTTATAGTGCAACAAACCATACAAGCAAAATTTTCAAAAATATAGAGACAAGATCTTAAATAATATAGAAAAAAAAATATAGGGATAAATAATCTTAAATAATAAAGACTGGACAAGAATTTGTTAGAAACCACGTGAAAGCAACAAGATGTCTAATATAAAAGAACATTTATATTTAAATTTTACAACTCATACATGTAAGAACTTGTGCAGACAATTATATTAAAAACAAAACATGTACAAAAGATATATAGATATGCTTATTTTAGTAATGTCAACAAACAAATTCAAATTGTTTATACAAGGCATCATTTACTCTTTTTTTTTAATATAAGGAGGGATGCTTATATCATGTATTCCAATAACATAATTATCTTTGAACAAACATCTTAACTATATTTGTTACAGGTAAGTAAAAAACCTTCTTAGGCTTACATGTTTCATTCCCTAAAAACTTTTGAGTTTTTGCCCTTCCAAACATACCATAATGCTACTCTAAAAAGTACTGACCAAGGCATTCATTTATTAGTGCATTCATTGGAAGCAAGATTATTAATTAGTCATGATATTAATTCTGCACCAAAAAAATTCCTCCTATCACTTGGTTTAACAAGGACTCGCCAAACATTTGTAGCTAGGGGATAGTTATGTACAACATGAAGTACTTATTCTAGCTCTAATGGGTAATTATGATGGTAAGGAGCTTCTGTAAGATTCGTACTAGCCCAATTTGCATCAGTCATCAAACAATCATGGGAAACTACTTGGACAAAAGCTTCGATTCTCTCCGGGCCTTTCCATTGCCATATCAATTTCCATAGGGGCTCCAAGTAACAATGACTCCTCTTCATAAATGCCTGCAGATCATAAGTAGATTGGATTGTAAACAAACCACTAGGGCAACTATGCCAATGCAATAAATCAATATCCATCGCACTGGAAGGGGGAGGATAGTTGACTAGAACCATAACTACTTACTGCATAAGGAGTAAATGGGCAAATGAGTTCCATTTCCACTGATTATCATGTATCATGTTTGCCACAATATCATTCATTAAAGTCTCAATAATATCTTGCACTACATAGTCGATAATCTCAGAGCTACTGGAGGCTTACATAGTCGTTAATTTCAAGGTCTGTGGGATAAGTCAAGGTGCGCACAAGCTGACCCGAACACCCATGTTAATCTAAAAAAAATAATATCTTGCATTGCATGTTGTAATAACAACCCAAAACCTTCTAGCTATAGGCCTCCTAGTACTCTAAACAATCTGAGGCCACACCTTGCATATAGCCTTCCATAACGGGGGAATCTTTTCCTTTAACCTGCACTAAAAAAAAATCTAATCCTGAGACTTGACATGTTTATCCTAAAGAACCTTTGCCCAAAGACTAGTAGTATCATGAATAATACTCCATCCCAACTTTATAATAAAGCCTTATTCACTGAGTGTATACTTCTAAGGCCTAAACCTCTTTCTAGCTTAAGTTGTCATAGAGTTTTCTAATTAAAGAGATGAACTTTACCTCTATCATCATTACCTTCCCATATAAAACTATGACACCTTTTTTCAATCTCATAGCATAGAGGTTTTAGAAGTATTAAAGATTGCATAGGAGATAGATGTATTGTTGCAAGCACTGATTTGTATAGCCTAATTCTCTCCGCTAATGACAGATTAATAGATTTCCAACTGGCCAACTTTTTACTCATATTCTTATATATGTGTTCTTGGCAATTCTCTGATGTAAGAGCGAAACTCCTAAATACTTCCCCGGGTCATTGGCAATAGAAAAAACACTAGCACGACTAATAGATTTTGCTAGGGTGGGAGAAACATTCATAGAGAAAAAAATATCTAGTTTTGCAAACACTCATTTTCTGCCTCGAAACATCACAAAATAAGTTCAAACTGTGTAATACTCAATTCATCTAAACTTCAATAGCTTCTATAAATAGTAACATGTCATCCCCGATGCAAAGATGGGAGATATTAGGGCCTCTTTTATTGATCTTAAAGGGTTTTCAAAAACAACATTCAACCTCTTTACTAATAAGCTGAGATAGTGTCTCTAAACACAACACAAAAATGTATAAGGAAAGAGGATCTCCTTGTCTAATCCCTCTTGATAAAGTGAGATGGGTTTAATTAGTTCCATAAAACTCTTAAGAAAGCTTATTCAATACACTTCATCACAAAATCAACTAAGTAAGAAAACCAGCATCCATCAAAGTATCTCTGATGAAATCCAATCTAAAACGATCATAAGCCTTTTCTAGGTCCATTTTAATTGCCATATAACCTTTTCTCCCTTTAAAATTTCTCATAGGATTACTTTTTAAGCCACTGCTATATTATCAAGTAACATGTCTTCCAGGCAAAAAGCTACTCTAATTAATAGAGATCAGTTTTGGGATCAGGAATTCAAGGTGATTAACCATTAGTTTCTTCAGGATTTTGAAATTGACATTGTATAGACCTATAGGCCGAAACTGGTATAGATACTCTAGTTTCAGTATCTTTGGAAATAAAACTAGGGATGCCTGGTTAATCTTAGATACATTAGTTTTTCCTTCAATAACTTTTTTTATAAACTTGCAAACAGCAGGCCCACTATATTCCATTAAGTTTGATAAAAATAAGGTTAATAATTGTTTGGACCTAGAGCTTTAAAAGGTTTCATATCAAACAATGCCTCTTTATTGGTGACTGAATCTAATAGATGATCTCTACTCACCTGGTCAATAAGTGAAAAAACTCCTTGAACAACAAAACTTTGTTTTGTCCCCTTTTCTTTAGAAAACGTTTTTGATAAAACTCTACTGCCATATTTTTTAGATTGTCTTCATCTCATACCCATTAATTATTAGTATCCTTCAGACATCTAATTATGTTCTTCTGACCCCTAATGACTACTTTCGTATGGAAATACTTACGAGTTTTTATCACCGAAAGAAATCCATTGGCATTTAGATTTTTTATACCAAAAGATTTCCTCCTGAGTTAAAATCTGAGTGTATTCCTTTTTCAAGTCTAATTCTAACCTATGCAAGAATTGATTCCTTCCACCATTTAAGGCCTTCTGAATACCTCTCAAGTATTGCAAGCACTTTTTTTTTCCAATAAAAAATATTACCAAAAACCTTAGGGTTCCCACTTCTTTAACTTGATTGTGAAGTCATTGAGTGAGGTCACTAAATCCAAGTTTCCCTACCCAATGTCATGCATAAAGGTAGAAAAGGTTGCATGTGATATCCAGGCTACTTCAAATAGAAAAGGACAACATGTTTAGAAAACCATGTCTTTGGTGTAGAGCTTTGCAATGATAAAATGATGATCCGATTTAACTCTTGGCAACACCTTAATACACAGGTTTGAAAATTTCAATTTCAATGGTTGATTTACAAGTCCTCTATCAAGCTTCTCAAAGTCTCTAATATACCATCTACTTTCTTGTCCTCTCCATGTAAACGTTGGACCAACATTGCCTAAATCTATCAAACCACAATCTTAAGCCTAATTGCTGAAATGAAGGCACCTTTTTATATTGACGGGAGCCCCTTCAATCTTTTCAGTAACTGTTAAGATTTCATTAAAATATCATATAACATCTAAGACAAAGATATGTGTTGCGTTATAGCTCTAACCTCCTTGAAGCATTCTCGTTTAAGATGGTCTTTCAGGTTGACATAAATCACATAACATAACCAAGGTGAACTTCCTCCTTCATCTACCAGGATGTGAATCAAATGTCTAAATGATTTTGGCACTTTTATATCAGCTTTGATTTTACTCTAAAGTAACCAAATACCCCATATTTACTTTTCGCTTTTACTCAAAAACTAACATCAAATTTTAGTTTCTCAACTATTTTCTCTGCAACCCGACCATTAATTCTTGATTCAGCTATTGCTATAATATCAACCCCATATGTTTTCTTAAAATCATGAATAATAAAGCAGATAAAATTGTTGCTTCTTACCCCTTTACAATTATAGTAAAACACACTCATTAAAATAACATTTAGAGAAGAAGAAAAACCTTGTGCATCCTCTTCATGGAGAAGAAGTTAACTCGTAAAATGTCCCCCTTGTTCTTCCATGATGGTATCCTCTTGTGATAAACCTTCCTCATTATCCTCCTCATTGATTAGAATTTTATTAACTTCTTTTACAGCCATAGGATCAGTGTCTGGTGGTCGAGGAGCATGACAAATATTGAACTCTTGTGTCTACCCACCTTGCATATGTCCTTCTCCATGTCAAAGAACCATCCCAACCCAATAGCTTAAACTGTAAGGTAAGGTCCCAAGATATGATTTATATTATTCTCTACCACACCCCCTCAAGTAAAAGCCCTTTGGACTTGAAACTTGCACAGACCCATATTATCTTATGCTTAATTTTTATCAAATCAATGGGGATGGTGAGATTTGAACTCGTGACCGCTTGGTCATTAAGGCTTTGATACCATGTCAAAGAACCATTTAAACCCACTACTTAAACTGTAAGGTAAGGTCCCAAGATATGATTTATATTATTCTCTAACACTCCATCATAATTGTTAGTGTTGGCTGCAACATTTACTTTAGCCATACCTTGCTTTGTTGCGAGTAAGTTATCTAGTGAATGCTAAGTATAGTAGTGAAGAAGAAGAAGTTAGGAAAAAGGGAAGAAGAATGTGTTCATGCATTCTGTATGGTTTTCCAATGAACACGCTTGGAAGGATAACGATAAAATTCAGGAGAGAATATTAATTTCTGTTATAAAAATAGCTATGCTTCTCTGTTGCATTCTTAGGGTATTTAAAGAACCCAAAATATCTATTCTCTTATACAATATACCTAGCATTCACACGTGGCTTAACTTGGTTTATTTATAAGTTTAACCGGGCTGCATGAAATGCAATCGTTTAACTAAAGTTTGAATTAAATGTCGCTTCCACAAGACGTTGTCGTTTATGCCTGATTTGAATTATACCCTTCTTTTCCTTGTGTTAGTCCCCATCTTTTTCTCTTCTTTTTTTCCAATCATGACAATGCCTCTTCCATGATTACCTCCTTGTCCTCAAGGTGTAACTCAGGAAATCTCAAACAAAAATCTGCTGCATTTTCTCATGTTGCTTCTGTCAGGGGTAGGTCCTTTCATAATATTAATAACTGAGTGACTGCTACATTTCCTCTTTTGATCATTCTTCTATTAATGACATGTTGTTGTTATAGAAGGGATTGATGCAGAGGAGTGGAAAGAATGAAGTGGAAGACATTGAAGACGGGATAAATCGCGGTTATGGCAGGTAATTGTAATTCATAGGCTACGATTCTGATTTTTTTAATGATTGCATACGGGCCATAGTATTTTGCTGATAGCTTATGGGAAACTCTCTTGTGAACTGATTTCTCTCTATAAGGTTGTAGCTTCATATAAACTAAGTCCCTCATCAAGAAACTTCTCTCACTTCTTTTCTTGTTTGCTTGCTGAGTCATTCGATATTGAGATCGTAGGAGATTATTTCTGATTTCTTTGAACATTTCCTCTTGTTGTGTGAGGTAGTGATGCATAGCCTCCATTGAAGAGTCTTTAGAAGTGTAGGGAATGTGAATTGAAAGCACCACTCCATATAGTATCTCATAAGGCGTCTTCTTTATTGAAGTGTGGTGATTAGTGTTGTACCACCACTCGCAAGCACTCAACCATTTTCCCCATAGTGTTGGGGCAGCCCCTGTCATACACCCGTAGATACCCTTCTATGCACTTGTTAACTATCTCAATCTGGCCATCAGACTGGGGATGATATGCAGTAGAATACTACAGGCTGACCCCTTGTTGTTTGAACAATTCTTTCCAAAATTGATCGAGAAAAATGTTGTCTCTATCGCTCATAATTGTGGTTGGCATTCCATGGAGTTTATAGACATGCTCCATAAAGAATTTAACCACTGTAAAGGTAGAATAGGGATGGGCGAAGCCATGAGGTGTGCATACTTGCTAAATCGTTCGACCACTACCAGTATTACTTCCTTCCCTTCTTACTTGGGTAGTCCTTCAATGAAATCCATGCTAATGTAAATAAAGGGAGCAATGGGAATGGGTAAAGGTTGTAAAAGTCTAGGGAGCTTCACATTCTCGGTCTTGTTCTGTTGGTAAATGGAGCATTCTTATACATATTGTGTTGCTAGTTTCTGCAACTTTCTCCAATAGAATACCTGCCCTAGTCTCTTTGCAGTCACAGTGGCTCCTGAATGTCCTCCCGCTGCAAAGTCACAATAAAAACTGATAAACTTAGTCTGTAGTCGTGATTCTTGACCCCCAACCACCTTCCCTTTTCGAAAAAGGGTGTTATTGATCCATAAGTATGTAGCATGCAAGTTAGTATCCTTGCTCAATTCCCTAATCAATTTTTGTAAGTTCTGATCGGCTTCCCAAGTCTTTCTGATTTCCTCCATGATGTTAGTGAAATTGAAGATAGTGTTAAGGCACTCAATTCTGTACTTGAGATCCTAGAGAGAGCATCTGCTACCAGGTTATCCTTGCCCTTCCTGTATTCGATTTCATAATCAAAGCCTAAGACTTTAGTCAACCATACATGTTGTGCCACATGAGTTGCCTTGTGATCTAGTAAGAATTTGAGACCTTAGTGGTCTTTTCTAATTAAGAATCGCCTTCCCTATAGGTAATGTGACACGACTAAAAGATTGATGTCTTATCCCAAGTGCAGGAGTGTCGAAGTAATAAATAACCCAGCAAGACCGAGGTCGAACCACAAGGAGGTAAACTATATAAATTACAAATAATATATATATTTAATAAAAAAATATAGTTTATGAGAATTTTATGGGATATTGATATAAGGATTAAACAATGATAAAAACAATTGTCTAGGTTAGAGGATCCACTAATAGTATTAGAAATAAGTATAATATGAACTCTTTTTATTAATCAACTGGAAACCACACACAAATGAGGTTCCAATCGGATGATTTATCCTTAATAGTTCATTATAAATTTTTAACATGATCATATTAATTATCTTATTTCAGTAACACCATACTTTTAAATATTGTCAGGAATTCATGATGTTAATTTATGTAAACAACAAATCAAGTTTCTTTAATAGCACGGGTGTAGGTTATACCATATAGTTGGCTATGTAAGTGCCAGCATTTGTTGTACCAAGTGTTATACAACACAAATCTAGATTAACTATTTCACAAGCAAGGTATTAAGAATTAATAAGATAAAAAGGTAAGACATGCTAATAACAAATTTTCTTGGATATAAACATTGAAGTCCATGTTGAGTTTATATTATACATATTCTAACACCATTAGTGAAACTTTTTTGTCTTGACATAATAAATTTAGCTAAACATAATGAAGAAGAGAAATATAAACAAACAACATAAAAACATAAGAACATAAGTATAGTAAAGGAAATGAAAAGTATAAACAAGAGATTAAGAAAAATATAACATGAAATAAAACTTCAACATTACAAAAATATAAAGAAAGAAATAAAGAGCATGATCTTGATCTGAACAACCAAGATGCCTAAATGCATGGCAAATGCCTCCTTTTATAGGATAAAATTTGAAACTATTAATTTGATGACTAATTATTGAGTGGGTGGCCACATCTTGACTTGGCGACAATCCTTATCTTTTTGTCTGAACAAAACATCATTGATAACGTCAGAATTTGACAGACTTAACTCATAAAAGTTCTAGGAAATTGTCTCTGCTTTCCAACAAAAAAAATTGAGGTCATTTGGACTTCTAGAACTCGAGATATGGCTGAACAATGAACAGTGTCTAGGTTGTAGGATAGATTCAGACTTCTCCGTTGTTGCTATAATTTGGACTTGAAAACGGCATTTTTAAATCTTGGACTCCCATGAAAGTTTTAAGCCTATGTCTTAGCTTTCCATCCATATAAAGCAGACCTAAATCCAATATCTATAGCTCCAAATATGACCCAATGACCGAACAATGTTCTAGTTTAGATTGTACCAGCATCTCTTTTCTAAGTTTGTCCCTCTTTTTATCTTTAAAATTTCAGTAGTTAAACTCATCAATCAATCATTTGATTTATGTGATATGCCTGCATTTAAGATGAACATTTACCATAAATTAAAAGTATCTTATAGTATCAGACTTGTTATTATAAAACATGCTTTCATTAAGGAGTTATTGATACTTCAAGTGCAAAATGATGATATAAAACCTTGATAAAAATGCAGTTTTAAGTACTAATCATAATGCTTCTATTTAGTGACAGGATGGACAATAGCCAATAGCTCCCGTTCATAAGCAAATAAAGCTAACTGTCGAGGTCCTAAACCTTGCTTACAAAAGCAAGTGGATGCCTTTCTTGCATTAAAACTGCTCACATGCCTACCCTTGGTGCATCTATCTCCATGACAAAAGTCTTTTTAAAGTTAGGCAGTGCCAACACAGGGGGTTTGGACATATAATTTTTTAGTTGAGTGAAGGCCATATTAGCCGAGCTCGTCCAATCGAAGGAGCCTTTCTTCAACATCTGAGTAAAAGGCTTGCAGATTTCTCCATATCCCTTCACAAACTTCCTATAGTACCCGGTCAATCCCAGAAATCCCCTAAGCTACTTGATGTTTGTTGGAATAGGCCAACTCAACATGACTGCCACCTTACTAGGGTCGGTAGCTACCCTTTCTTTGATGATCACGTGGCCCAAGTATTCCATCTGGCTGCTATCGAAGACGCACTTGTCTTTCTTTGCAACCAATTGGTTTGCACACAATAGTTTAAACACAATACTAAGATGATGCCAGTGGTCCACCCTATTCTTGCTATAAATCAATATATCGTCAAAGAAAACTAGAATGAACTTCCTCAAATACTGCCTAAAGATGTCATTCATTAAACTTTGGAAAGTTGCTGGAGCAATAGAGAGTCCAAAAAGCATGACAAGGAATTCATAATGACCATTATGAGTTCAAAATGTTGTTTTAAACACATCTTTAGAACCCATTCGAATTTGATGGTATCATGCCCTTAAATCAATTTTAGAAAAGATGGTTGTTCCTTTCAATTCTTCTAGCAACTCATCAATAATAGGGATGGGATACTTATCTTTTATAGTCAACATGTTAAAAGCTCGAAAGTCCACACAAAATTGCCAGGTCTAGTCTTTTTTCTTAATTAGAACCACTAAAGAAGCAAATGGACTATTGCTAGGTTGCACAATTCCAGCCTCTAGCATCCCAGCCACTAGTTTCTCCAAGGTATCTTCTGTAATCCTAAGTACCTGAATGACCTTAGATTGATTGTTTGGCTTTCATTCTTCTGGGGTATATGGTGGTCATGCCCTCTAACAGGAGGTAGCCCCACAGGTTCACTGAAAATATGGTGATACGTTTCCAGTAGTGCTTGTAAGGGAAAATCCTCTTCTATCTTAATAGGAAAGGACCCTTCCTAAGAATCTAGTGATTGGCCATCATCCTCCAACACTCGTAGACTGCAGATGTTCACCTCTTCCATCAAGGAGTTATTGGTTGGTAGCCCATTTAACTCCTCTAGCCTAATGGATTAGGTGAGCTTAAGATTGTCTCCTTTTAGTGTCACTTCTTTGCCCTGCCACCAAAAAGTCATCCATTTGTCTTTCTAATTGGCTAATACATTGCCTAATAATTTCAACCATTATTTGCCTAAAACCATATCATATTTTTGTAATGTCATCACAAAAACATTAGCCTAAAACTGAACGCCCTCCATTTTCCACTGTAGGTTCTTGCAAAGGTTGGCACAAGACATAGTACCGTCATTGGCTACTTCTACTATCATAGTGCCAGTACAGGGCCAACCCATCCAGGTAATATGATGTTAGTTTTAGTTTTCATGACTCTGTTATCTCTTCTAGATCAAAATATTGGTTACATTTATACAACCACTTATGTACATCTTCTCCTTCAAAGGTAGGGAAGTCCCTTTTGGGCTTGTGGAACTTGTAGGAACCTTGCAAACCCTTTCTAATCCATCCCTAACTACAGGTTGTTGCAGGAAGTTAAGGGGCATGGGGGCGTTGGGAGGAACTAGCCTCTCCAATTAAAGTTTGCAAGGTATGTTTTATTGTGATCTGCTGGGTAGCCATTTCCTTCATCATAGTTTTGAGCTGGCCAAGATCATCCGATTAAGCATTCAGTTTAACCTTTATTCCATCGATTTTTTGGTTAGCAGCTTCCAAGGAATCATCACACCTTCTCACATCTTGGGACCTGGTTTCTGGTGGCATCTTGCTGAGGTCCAAAGATGAAGCTCTGATATCACTTTGCTACGAGTAAGTTATCTATTGAATGCTAGGTATAATAGTGAAGAAGAAGAAGTTAGGAAGAAGGGAAAAAGAATGAGTTCATGTGTTTTGCATGGTTTTCTAATGAACATGCTTGGAAGGATAACGAGAGAATTCATGAGGGAATATTGATTTCTGTTATAAAAATGGTCATGCTTCTCTGTTAACATTCTGAGGGTATTTAAAGAACCTAAAATATATATTCTCTTCTACAATATGCCTAGCCTTCACACGAGACTTAACTTGGTTTATTTATAGGTTTAACCGGGCTGCATGAAACGCAACCGTTTAGCTAAAGTTTGAATTAAATGCTGCTTCCACAAGACGCCGTCGTTTATGCTTAATTTGAATTATATCCCTCTTTCCGTGTGTTAGTCCCCATTTTCTTTGTTTCCAATCGTGACAACCGATAATGTTTGTGGTATTTGTTACCACTTGTTCACGGGCTTGGACCTTTTTCTTAGCCGTCTTCACCAGAGAAAGAAGTTCATCTATGCTGTGGTCCGCATATTTTCCCTTCAAGGCCTCTTTTCCACTACATTGGGCATGGGATCCAGTTATAACATCTTTTGTAATAGATTACTTATTGTCTAGATTCTTTCTCATGCTAAGTACCTTGGTGCATCTGACATGCCAGCAATAGATTTCTCTTTGCTATTAATATTTATTTCCTTAGCTGACCCACCACCACAGAAACTCAGCCAAATTGCAAGTTGGAAGAACGCTGTATATCCATTCTAAATTGTTCTATACAACAACGCCCAAGAAGAAGAAACTTCCTTTGCCGAGTAGTAGTTTTGCCAAGCAAGAAAACCTTGGAGAGAAGAACAGAAACTGAAAAGCTGTCATCCATGGGGAATTCTCGCTTCTGAGAAAGTGTTTGCAAACGTAGTATAGAATCTAGTCTCTTGACTTTGCAGATCTCTCCTAACTTGGTCATTGGAATCTGTGGAATATGGATCACAGAGACATACAACGGATCAATGATAAATCAACTGCACTATCACGTATGATCCTTGGAGATATTTGGAGAAAGGAAATGGAGGGCTATACCGGAACTAAACACCAAATGCAAATCCTCTGATGCTACGAATTTTTCCCCTGCTCAAAGAATACCACCAGAGAGTGTTCTGCAGGGGAAAACATCATCATACCCGAAACAGCCTTGCATGGAAAGTAAATACTGAGGCAAGAATTTTGGAAACATGCCAACTAACAAACCTAAAAGATCTTCAGCTATCACACAAAAGCAAAGCAATGAAAAATCCTTCTTATTTCTTTCCCTTTTTTTGTTTCGGGGTGATGGACATGTGCTGAAGAGAGATGATGAACAGGCTATAGTAATGACACAGAACCAATGTTTTACCTGTGCATATGCTGGGTAACTTCCTCAATTCTTTTTCTCATTCTATTCTCCTTTCTCGAAATAAAAAATAAAAAACTGAACAAAATAAAATCCCACAAAATAAAGGCATCATCTATCCATCCATCCTGTTCACAAATTTCAATATGATGGTATATATAACTCGGGGGTGGAACAACTTTGGCGGAGTCCCTGGTATTTTCCCATTCAGATCCAGCAAACTCCAAAAAAACACCCTCCAAAACAACCCCAAAATATTTGCTAAAAGAAACCCTCCCTAGTCACTACACTTTGGATATCCGCCTATTGTAGTAAATGCCACCCAAGCACAGAAACATCATAATCTGAGGACAAGAGAATCTGTGGATCCATCTCTTTCCAAGAACCAAAAAGTTTGCCGCAGTCATGATTCAGGCATTTCAATGTAACTTGTTTTGATCATAATCTGGATGTTTGGGAAAAGAAAGCATGCGTTATCAAACTTAAGTGGTACCCGAATTCCCATCTGGTTTTGGTTCTGTTCGGACATAGGTGAGACTGCGGGCAGAGGGGGAGACAACACTGCTGACAGAGAATGCAGCACTACTCTCAGCCGGACTGCCCTGAGCATCTCGTTTCCACTGCAAACTTCTTGCACCAGGTTTCACATAGAGTCGAGGCCTAAATATAGGAGTGCCTCTTGGAAAAGGTGTTCTAGCAAACCTACCAGCAGCATATGAGGAGCCACGGGCAATACGAGGCCATGTCATAACAGGACTAGCTTCTTGGTTGGAAGAGCTTCTCTTCATGACCTGCAGCACAAAAAATAATGTTAAGATGCCTATCAAATCTTGGAGTGGACCCCTAAGACAGTAATAAAATGTGCATCAGTTCCAACAAATTTCACATCTAAATCCTAGCTGCCATTTTTTCAAGTTTAAATGAACACATGCTTTAAGTTCTTATTGCTCTGTATAGAAAATAAGAAGCTCCCTTGTTCTCAATAAGAATAAAAAACGGAGAATTGAAAATACCAGTTTAGATTCTTCATCTACAAAATGGCATGCATAACTCTACCTACTCAGACCATGTGATTTCTGTGAAACAACTCCACACCACACAATAACCATTAACCAGAAAAAAAAAAAAAAAAAAAAAAAAAAAACTGTTAAAATCATCTAGAAATCCCAGAATATCAGGAGAGCTCAAACTTGATAGCTCGGTATGTGCTTGCAAAAGAACTGAGGCCTTTCAAAAATATATGTAACTGGACAAATCTCGACAGTTCCCTCAACTTTCCATCATGGAGTCATTCCATATACTTTTGCAATTCTTTTCATTTACAAATGCATGCATGCACACAGGCAAGTGCAAGCACTCACGCACACAAGAAAGAGCATGCAAGAGTATAAAAGTAGCAAACCATTGTGCCTCCATGAAAACTTGCAAAACAGCTACTAAGCCACAGCCAATGAGAAGCAAATGCACATGACCATGGTTTTGCTTTTTAGTTCTAAACATTTAACATGATAAAACTATCTTGCAGCTGATACAACCATTGATTTAACTTTTTCAAACTTTGGCAACCTTGCTATCTACCAAACCAATAAATGAAGTTGAAAAAAATAAAATGCACAAAACATCCTCCTCAACTGACAGACATGCATCCAACAAAAGAACAGAGACACCAGAACAGAAAAGGACCCCAACTAATAGCAAATTAAGATGCAGTCTCTATTTTCATTACCTTGACAATCCGTGACATGAAAGAGGTGCCATCAAGAGATAACGCATTGTCAGCTGCCTCTTTCCGCATAAATTCCACATAAGCTGACCTGCATAATCATATTGCTCAGCCCCCTTGAAAAAAAAATTCCAGAATTTGCTAAGGAAACAGATCAGAAGAATGTTAAACAACTCTCACCCTGTTGGTTGCCCTGTTGCTGCATCAGTGACTATAACCACTTTAAGCACTTCACCAAACTTATTAAAATGCCGTGACAGACTGTCCTTTGTCGCAGCAAAATGAACCTGTGAAGACAGCAATGAAAATATGATCAGGATACAGCAATAAATACTCCTTCCAAGCTACAGCTTGATGCACATCAGTACTTACATTGCTAACAAAAATGGTTCGAGAATCAGCATCCTCTAAGGGACGACCTGCAGTATATGAACCTGCAGAATCATCAAAAACAACCTCATCTAAATACTTGGAAAAAATGGACATGAGAAACAAAATTTGACGTATCAGAATGGCAACCATCTTGCAGTAGAGAAGCTTAAGATGATGTCAGTCATGAGAAACACCCAAAAGGGTAGAGCTCCAAAAGTTGCAACATCACTAACATAAACTGATTTTGTTTCCCATTTAAAAAGAGAGAGAGAGAGATTCAATGACACTTAAAAAACACACATGAGAACTGACCAGATGCAGATGATGGAGGCTTCTGAGGTTCTTGCTGAATATCACCAGCAGGTTTTACCTGTTCATAACCACAGGAAACATCGTCAGCAGTCAATGCAAAGAAAGAACAATAAGTAATTTCATATGAAAAATAGCAAGAAGAATAATGAACCCAGACAAACAAGACCGTCTTACATTTCCATTACTAACTGAGACAGGGTTGCTAATTTCCTTCATTAGCTGAGCACCACAGCTCCCAGCATCTGCCTCGTTATCCTGAACTGATTTCAGATTATCCATTACAGTATCCCTCGATTCTTGATAATGAGGTGGTCTCCAGGTATTTACATTCACAGAAATGTTCACTATCTTACGAGAAGTATTCGCAGCTGAAACGGATTGATCCTGATCCTTGGCTACATTGTAGTTTGACATGAGTGAATCCTTACCCTTACTTCCCAAATATGTGCCAGTCTGAGAAACATCCATAACCCTATGACCCACAGGGCTGGAATCATCATAACCTTCATAATCAGACATCAAACCAGTAGTCAATCCAGCTTCTTGCCCTGTCATATTCGTAGTCCCTGCATGTCCGCAATACTTGCTTCTTTGAGGATAGTTTGAGTGGGTTTGTTCCTGAATTTCATTAAAATCTTCATATTCATCATCTTCAACAGCATGATCTCTAAATTCTGCAACTTGTTCAGTGATCAATGATGCATCCATGTCACGACCAAGCCGGTCAAACACGCTTCCTGAAGATTTAACTTTTACTACATCTTCAGCAGCTTCTCGCACAGCTTTTAGTACAGTAGCCATGGGATTTGGAACTCTTGCAATTGACTGAAGCCTCCTAGGACGATCAACCAATGATGTGTCCTCAGTGGATGCAGACACCACTGAGCGAAGACGCTTCCGTGAGGGCTCTTTTACCCTGCCAGATGGTCTCAAAGTTCTGACAGCATCTCTCACTGCAAACTGAAGCAGTCGTCGAGGAGCACCACTGGTTGCTTGAGAAACTGCATCCCTCTGCTGAAATATTAGTGCATGCAAAATTTGATGATCAAAAAAAAGGAACTTATTTTCATTAAAAAAAATAAAAAAGATGAATTTTGAGCTCTGAAATTATATTAAAAATTTTCAGCATAATGGTATCCGGTATTCACAACCAGATGAGTAGGAATGTCTATTGGTAACCCTACCACCAGCAATCACACATCATACATCCTCATATTTTAGGTAAGAAACATAATTCACCAGGTCTAAACCATAGGAAATTAGTTGATTTACTTTGTGTATGTTCACATTAAAAATTTAAGTTATTTTATGAAGCAGAACCCTCTGCAGTATAGTGTGCAATAGAAGCAGTTCTACTATAGTTTTATAGGTTGAGTGAGGGAAGAAAATCATAGCCTCAAGATTGTAACCAAAGCAGCGTCATAAATCTCCTAATTTCCTAATGTCCTACAAAACATGAATATGTGTGGAGTTTTATATGATTTTAAAGAGCTTTAGTTTATATCATAAATCTCCTAATTTCTATTCTCGACTTTCCAAACACCTTGTTAATAACCATAAAGTTAAAATAGAATCACTTAACTTTTAAGCCTTACTACCCAATCAAATGTGAAAGAAAAATTTGAAATCCAAACCTTCACATGTTGTTGCTCATCATGCCGAGTCCTTTTCTGCTCTTGTGGGGTTTGGGGAGATGGAGATCTTCTTGCACGACTGGCTTTTCCATGAGTTTTTTCCTCTAGGTGAGTGTTATCGACCACAGAGCTTCGAAGCGGAGGCGGCTGGTTCACGTCTCTAGCTACACCTTTCCATTCTCTTTTATGCCTACCTCTACTTGAATTATCAGGCTTAACATTTTCGTGTTCTGAATCCAATTGATGAGATTCGTTACCCTCAGTCTGCTCTATCAGTGTGGGATTTGTTCTGGCCACTTCATCTGCGCGAGTCTCCGGAGGCCGTACATACATATCCAAATTTGTAGCCAGGTGATCCCATAGCCTGTTCAAAATCAAGTTAACTGGTGAAACAAATGGGAATAACTTAAAACAGAGTTGTCAACAAATATATTTTTTACAATATCAAATGTATCAAAAACAGGAATGGATCAAATTACCAAGATACAAAAGAATCACTGTCATCCCCCAAAAAAACATTCAATTCATTTCTTGCTTCTTCCTTATCCCTGCCATTTCTCAGCAAGACAATCACATATTCCTGCGAATGCAAAACTCTTATGAAACATTGTAGTGCTGAATCATTTAGAAACTCAAAATATTTATGGTTTAGGCATGGAAGAGCATCTTTTCAAATACTCTGCTGAACCATGGAGTCTCAGAATAATAGAGGTGTTTAAACATATTATAAAAAAGCTTTTAAGGACCTAGCTAATAACTAACAGGACTTTCACATGCTAAACACAGTATATGCAACAAAAGAACATCAAACTGGAACCAAACACCTAAACTGACATTGGGCAGAACTTTCTGGACTAACCTTTACAAACAATATAGGAAGAAAGATACAGGTAGTTGCAGGCTACTCAAATTTATTGACAAAATTGCCTAAAATAATGCAGGAGCAGTCCGGTCTTAAAAAATATTTTTATTTTCTGAAATTATTATTAATTAATTTGTTAAGAGTATTCACATGTGACTTTTAAAATATTTCCTTGGTGGTTACTTTTGTTGCATTGCAACCAAGACTAGTGAATCTTTTTCCTACAAAGATCTAGGGCTTTAACCGGCATAAATAGGCTGCGAGGATTATTTTCTATAGACTTTTTGTTCTGTTTATTTTTCAATCTATTCAGATTTTAGAGATTTCTTGGTGAACCAAAAACCTTATTATCTGGATCCCAACTTGAAATTTATTATATTTTAGCCATCATCCAGCTGTAAGTGTAGTTTTCTATTGTTTTCCTCTTCTCAAACTACATCACAGAATTTCTCAAAGCATGGCCTGTAACATACATCAATATCTCCAAAATACATAAGCATATTGGCTTCCCACTTAAAACCCCAGTCCAGGTCAAACTGTACATAATTCTGACCTAATAGCCAAGACTAAACCAAATGGAGATAATTACTCCCATAATCACACAAAAAAAATAAAAGCAAAAGTAGCCTTGTATTTAAAAATAAAATAAAAAATCTACTTCGAACTCCATGTCCAAGTTGAATTCAAATCCCACCATGTACCTGAGCACCAATGAGCACAACACCATACCACAAACAAATTTATAACACTTCATTTTCCAGCTAAATTTCATCTCACTTGATAGAGCCCACTCAAATAACTGAACAATCCATATGAATAAGGGCAAGAAGCTCAAACAATCTCAAGTACAAATTCACAATCCCGCAACGTTTTGTACTCTAGCTCTGTAGCATGTTCAACAATAATGAGGCAAAATGCTATGAGCAAAGTCATTCATTTGAATCTTATCTTTCAGCAAAACACCAAATCCTTAGAAGTTTCCACAACCTAGACCTAACTACAAAAGATTTATTGTTTGGTGTTTGAATTCATTAACCAAAGCCCACGTGAGGAAATCAAACATGTCATAGCAAATAAAATATAAAAGCTCTCTATCCGCAGCGTTCCTTGCAGTGATCAGATATCAACCATCAACAAGACACATAGCATCGTAATAGCTTCAGATGTTTTAACTGAAACATTCCTATAAACACCTAGAGGGTTAGATATCATTCAACAAACTATGCCCGCATAAAATGAGGTCAATTTTTATTATTTGGCACATATCCTTCGCACAATTTTGCAAATTGTCCAGTACAAAAGCAAACAGCTCTCGACTACAATTGCACCATCTTCTCACCAACACGCATCACCAATAATCTCACGATGTCCATATAACCAGGGACATAAACAACTAAGAGAGAGCTCTACCGATTCTAAATCCTGCCATTTTCACCTCTCTTAATGTAGGTCCAGCAGCAGCATTCTCCACTTCAGGCAAAGCCGCATGGTGAAATTCCACAGATACTTCACCAAAACAGTCCATTCAATAAACAGCATAAACTCAATTCAGCTTCAACTAAGCCTCAATCCCAAACTAGTCAGGATAAAATGAACACCGCCATTTAATAAAAGGAAATGAACAATAGCACGATATCCAGACTCCAAAATTAGCTAATCAAATTAAACCCTAAAGAAGAGAAAAAATTCACTAAAATACGAAATTCAAAAATTCAAATACACAAAAACAACGAAGATTGTTATCCATGTATATGCGTACCACAAGAACATCGTCAGTGTAATCGCCCATGAACTCCTTAAGCTTCTCGCTAACTCTATCTCTCAACAAAGCGGCCCCATCTTCACTAAAATTTACCCTGAATTTTTTATCCACGCTTCCCATCTCTCTCAATCAATCAAAAAATCAAAAACCCTAATTAAATTCTCCGGCAATAAAATCGCCTCCAAAAAAAAAAACAATGATTGAAAATCTACGATTCTCAAAACACAAACCCTAAGTTCGAGGATTTAAGAGGCAATTGAAATTCTTCGAGATAAAAGAGATGATGATAAATGAGGTGAATGCGGAAGGGTTAAGATTTTCTCGGGAAAGTGAGGGAAAATTCTAGGATTTTGAGGTTTCATGGAAATAAACCCCCGAATTTTAATTTTCCGGGGTTAAGGTAGGGGTTGTGGATTTTACAGAGAAATAAATTTTGTAATTGCTGTACTGCGTTTGTCTATATATACCCACCGTCTCGCCAAGGATAAATAAAATTAAAAATAAAGGTGTTATTATTATTATATATATAATAAATAAATAACACTAAATGCGCTTAGTTTTCACAATAGCAGGTAAATTACTCTATAAATATGCTATGGTTTAATTATTATTTTTATTTTTTACTAATTTTTTTAATATTGTAATTTGCAACATCAGTCGAGTACATTTTAAAAATCAATGAAATAATAATAATACCCCTACATATATTAAAATATAAAAAATTATTATTATTATAAAACTCATTCTTTTTTATTTATGTTAATATTTTTCAAACCCACAACTTATGATAACAGTCGTTCTCTCTCATCACGACGACACAAGACACCACCAAATATTTCCACCAAATATTTCGGAAATATTTTGCAAGAAATCACATAAAAATCCCAGCTTTTATTTTCTCTCACCTGGAAGCAAACACTCAGAGAAGGTCAATTTAAAGCTCCCATGTGCCATTGATATAGAGATTGTTGATGGTGAAATTGGATTTATTAGTGTAGATCTACTAGGTTTTTTATGGTGGAGCTAGATTTGCTGGTGGGGGGACAGGGCAACATTGTTATGTGGGGAGACTAGTACAAAACTTTGGAGAAGGATTAATGGTGGAGGTGGATTTGGTACACTTAACCGGCTTTTGAAATATCTTAAATGTTAAAGTTTAAGAATTAAATTAATTTAAATAAATTAATGATATTGGAAGGATAAATAACATATTTGGCGTTATGATCCAAGCAATTTCAAAGTATGGTCATGTTATGAGGTAAGATGAAAACATCAACCTCCACATTTATCAGCTTTTTACCATTACAGGTTCCCTCGTTAAATGAGTTGTGATGGACCAAAAGAGGAAGAAGTGATTGTCATGAAGGATATTTTAAAGACACCATTAAAAGACCTAAATCATATGGTAATGTGGGGAGACTAATGCAAAACTTTGAAGAATGATTGGTGGTGGAGCTGGATTTGGTACCAAATATAGGAGATTTTTTCGTTTCCTTTTGCTTTCTCTTTGTCTTTTTTTTTTTTTTCAAGTCTTTTAGTGCTATTTTTGTTATTTTTTAGGCTTTAGAGGCTCTTTAGTTTTTATTTCAAATATAATAATAGTACTATAAATAAATGCATATTTTTTGTTGATTTTTTCTAGCGCCAACTTTTAAAGATATGAAGTATTACCTGCCTTTAAATAAAATTCAAGTTGTAAAGTATAACATTCACAAACTTGGTTGCAAAATTAAAAAAAATAATCAAAACATAAGATGCTCACAATAATTTACCTAATTGAAGCATATGAGAGAAAACATTATTCAAATCAATCTTTCATAATAACATATGAGAGAAAACAGTATTCATACTAAATGTGCTTAATGTTTTACCATAGAACGTTAGAGAGAATGTTATCTGAATAGTATTTTCCTTTCTTCTTCTTCTTTTGTCCATTGAATTCTTTACACTCTGGTTCTTTAATATTTGTTTTTTATTATTTGGTTTTTTAACATTGTTTTGATTTGTAATTGATCTTGATTATTTACTTTTCATGCCTGAGTATTGAGATCTTAGAGTGTCAAGGAAAAGTTTTGTCTCTCAGTTAATATCTAGTTTGGTAAAATTAAATTAAATTTCATTTATTTTATATAATTAGAACTTCAAAGACTAAATTTAAGTTTAAAGAAATGTGCAATCCAATTTTGTGCCAAAATTAGGGACTTGTATAAACGATTATGAGGAAGTTCATGTCAAAAATTTTTAATTTTGGTCCCTATTTTTTTTTTCAATTTGATCCATTTAATTTATCTATATTTAGGATTTGACTTTGTATTTTGTTAGGTTACCTTGATACAAGAATCTTGCAATATTGAAAGAGATTTTCAAGGCTCGGTTGATACTTAGTTTTAACAAATAAAATAAAATTTAACTGACAATGAACAATTAAAAGTTAAAAAACTAAAATCAAAATTAAAACAAATATGGAGACTAGGTAAACAGGCAAGTCAAACAAGTTGGCCCGTGCAATGCATGAACATCGTAGTTAGTGGGAGATACTCATTGTGTTTAGGTAGTGTGATGTCTTGTGGCAATAAAAGCCAACTTTCATAATGGCATTGGAAGGGGCACGCGCAAGAGCTTCCATCTGGGATGGTGCATGGCAATGATGGCATAGCACTAGTGACCTAATTTTCTTCTTATCCCTCTTTTCTCTAATTTCTCCTCAAGATTCAAGTATGGGCTCCAAAAATTTAAAGGTATCATGTAATTTTGTTTTTGTATCAAATTTGGTCACTAATAATTTAATTCTTGTTTGTTTAGTTTGGAATCTTTTTTTCCAATTCCATCCCTTAGTATTTTGATTCATTTGATTTTATATCAAATTTGGTTCTTATTTGTTTGGTTGTTATTTATTTTGTTTTGGATCATTTTCTTAATTAAGTTTTATTTTAAATTTCATCCATTAATATTTGATTTCATTTCATGTTAAATTTGTTCTTCATTCTTTTGATTCCTATTTGTTTTTTTTTATTGATTTTTTTTCTTAATTTTATTCCTCAATATTTTGATGGTCAGGAATTTGGATTCATTATTTTTTTAGGTTTTTCTTCTATAGAGTAATCTTGATCTCATGACATAGATCATGAGTTTGAAAGGTTAACTCAAGTTGATTTTGGTCTTTTTTTAGGTCATTCTTTGTAGTTGATTTGTTTCAATTTTATCATTCAATATTGGATTACAAGGGTTTAGGTTTCATGATTTTTTTCACTGTCAATTCTATAGAGTTATTCTGATCTTATGCATGGGGTAGCGGGCTTAACGGGTTAACCGAAGTTGACTTGGGTTATTTTTATTGATTTTTTAAAAAAATAATTTTTAAAAAAAATAAAAAAAATTGATTCTTCAACATTATATTGGTTTGAGAATTGAACTTTATAATTTTACTCAATTTTCTTTCTATATGGTTATTTTGGTCTTACAATAAGTCCCAAATTTATAAGGTTGACTAGAGTGGGATCGATTCAGTCTTTTTTTTCATTCTTTAAAATTGATTTTTTTTAATTTCATCATTTAATATTTTATTTTCTAAGAATTGAGATTTGGATTTTTTTTTCATTTTACTTTATATGGGATTATCTCATTCTCATTTAATTTTTGTTTTATTATTAAATAAGATCATGAAGATCTTTTAAGAATATGAGGAAGATATATTTATATGATATTAGGATGCACATAAAGTAATTATTGGCATCATATTAGTTATTTTTTGTGGCCCATTTTAAATGAAAAGATAGATATGGGTAGGAGAGAGAACTCTTCGGTAAAGCTATTTTTATCACTTTTGAGAGATCATGAATTTTATTCTCTCCTACTTATGTTTGTCCCCTTCTTTAAAGTAGGTCACATAGAGTAACTAACAGGATGTCGTTGTTAGTCTGTGTACCATAAAATTTTCCTTCTCTTCTTACATCTTTGTGATTTTAGTCTATATAGTATGGCATTAGACTGTTGGCATATGTTATGTCGTGAGGCAAAAAAAAATTTCTAGCATAAAATTTGGATGCTTAAACGATAGTTGTATTTTTAATAAAGCAATAAAAATTAGAGAGTCAGATCATTGACTTGATTAAATCCAATAAGCTCAATTAATTTAATAATATGATTAAAAAAAAAGGCAATGGCAATAGATAAATTAAATAAAAAATTAGCCCGAGTTAACTTGGGTTAACCTATTAAACCTACAAACCAATATACTCGAGATAACACCGTCTAAAAGAAAGAGAAAAAAAATTCAATCCCTAACAAACCCAACATTGAATGATAAAATTGAAAAAACAATCAATTTTAAAAAAGAACCTGTAAAAATCAAAGTCAATCCAAGTTGACATTATAAATTTGTGACTCGAGTCCTAGCATTATAATTACCCTATAGAAAGTAAAGTTGAAAAAATCATGAAGTCAAATTCTCGACAAACAAAATATTGAGGGATGAAATTGAAAAGGGAATTTTCAATAGAAAATGATTCAAAACAAAACAAAACAATTATAAATAAAAAAAATGATGAACAAATTTAACATAAAAATAAAATCAAATCAAATATTGAGGGATGAAGTTGAAAAAAATAAGAAAATGATTCAAGACAAAACAAATAGTAATTAAAAGAATGAGAATAAAATCTGATAGGGAAAAACATTCAATGAAGGCGAAATCATAAAAAAAAAATTCCTCAAATAAAATAAATAACAATAAAAAGAATAGGGACCAAATCTTAAGGGTGAAAAAATTTAAAGGAAGATGAAATTGAAAAAAAAATCTAATTTTATAAATTATTTTAAAACAAAACAAATAAAAATAAAAATAACATGAACCAAATACGAAGGAAAAATATTATGTATTCAAAAAATCTTGTCCATTTTTAATATTCGAATTATATATGATCCGACCCAACTAGTTAGAGTCGGATAATATGAATATCACAAATGATAGTGGGTCAAAAAACGTAAAAACCAAATATCAAAGGTCGGGTGGCCGGTAAGGATTTTCAAAACTCAACCCAACCCATATAATATATATGCTTCTTTTGTCTTTATATTTGATAATTTGTGGATTGAGCATTTATTTTTATTTTTATTTTATTTTATTTTAAAATATTTTGGCTCCAAAGTTCTTATTAGTGAGCTTCCAATTATATTTAGTTAACATAACAAAAAGGGTTTGTCACTTTGTTAAAGGGAAGGAGAAAATTACTGGAATTTAATAGTGGTGCAAGGTATAAGAATTAAACTAAATAATGGGGGTTCCATGACACCTCCACTCCATGTTGTAAGTTCACCTTAAAATTTGGACTTATGAAAATTAACAATATAAACTCGACTCATGGATATTTGTAATATCCACAAAAAAACTTAGCCTAACTTGTTACATACAACCCGCTTGAGTAAAATAAAAAAAAAATAGGTTGGGTTGGATAGAATTATAGGCTCATACTGAAGCCAACTATATCCATCAACACCTATAAAAAAACACATTCAAATGCAACTTTGAAAATTTAAAAAGTCGGATGTGAAAATCGAGGATAAAAGAGAAAAGAATGGGGAAAAAAAAGATCATCAACACTTATAAGGTCTCAAAAATCAAAGTAATCTCGGAACAGGGCTCTCAAGTTGAATAATTGGTTAATCAATTGGTCATAACAATCTCATTCACTCTTCCTAGCCAGTATGGTTGATAACTTGGTAGATCAAGGTGGTTTTATGGCTAATACCTACAAAAGATTCTTTTTTATGGATGTAGGGACTCTTAGATGCTTAAGTAAATATTTTTTTAGATAAATAAAGTACAATAATATTTGTTGTAACCCATTTTTGGGTCCCCACATAAAAAATAATAAAAATAAAAAAATTCAAAAAAAATATATTATAAAAAAAAAACGCAAAACAGTGCCGTTTGGAAACGGCACCATCGTCTTCTTCCCCTGGACACGCAGAGAACAGGGGAGAAGAATCATTTTTTTCTTCTCTTTTCGCCTAATTTCTTTCCCGGCTTTGGCGCAATAAGACGCCCACAATTCAGCCACTTGCATACTTTTAAAGGATAGTGGAGGGGCGGCCACTGTTGGCCGCCCCACCACGTCGGCCTCCCCTGTTTTCCTATAAATACAGGAGGGTGGCCGAGAGAAAAAAAGAAAAGAAAAAAAAGAGAAGACCAAGAGAGGGGGAAGAGAAGAGAAGGGAGAGAAAAGAGAGGGAGAAGAGGGAGAAGAGAGGAGAGAAGGCAGAGAAGAGAAAGGAAGAAGCAAAGAAGAAAACAGAGGAGAGAGAGAAGGAAAACGCAGAGCCACCGCCGGCCACCCCACTGTCAGCGCCGCTTCCTGTCGCCACTAGCAGCTCCGCCATCAACGACAGCCACCACAGGTCAGCCCTCAACCCCTTATCTCGTTTTACTGTTCATCTTCTTGCATGCAGAACGTGCACTGTGCACGTTCTGCAAGCCATAAATTAATTACCCGGTTACTGTGCATGGGCACAGTAACTGGCTAATTAATTCACTAGTTACTGTGTGCACAGTAACCAGCCCATTTGGGCCTGGGCTGGGACGTCAGCCAGCCCATGTAAATGGGCCAGGTTTGGCCCAACCCATGCAATTGGGCCTGATCCGGCCCATTGTAAAAAAAATAGAAAAAAAATATTATTGTTTTAAAAAAATATTTATGATGTTCCCACTGTTGATTTATGTTATTTTTATTAATATCGGGTAGTATTTTTATGTCGTAAAAATACAAATATGGTATTAAACTACCCGGTTTTTCATCAAAAACTTCCAAAAATACAAAAAAATTAAAAAAAAGGAGAAAAAATGTTTTTGTGCATACGGCCAAGTGTCTCAAAGCTAAAAAATCATATTGTATTTTTCATACACCAAAAAAAACAATGTTTTAGCATGCATTTTGGCTTTAATAACCAGTTTATTAAAGTCAAGAGAATATTGGCCAAAATTTCAAAAACAACAAAAAACTTTATTTTGTTTGTCTCTTAGTATTCGAGGTATGACATTATATGTAATGCATATTCTGGATATTAATTCTTTTTTTCCGGACAATCGAACCTGGGGTATGACATTACATGTAATGCGTATTCCGAACAATTACAAACCACAACAAGACTTTAGATTTATCAGACAAAACAATGCAGCTTACCTTAGGTAGGGCGTAGTTGGGGTGCTAATACCTTCCCTTTACGCAACCAGTCTCCGTACCCGATCTCTAAAGACCAGTTAAGGTTCCTAGTAACCAGAATACTAGGTGGCGACTCCCAGTCCATATTTTCACATATAGAGACAAGAATTCCTTGTCTCTCCTTATTTTCCAGGAATAAATATTCCGATTATTCCTTGAGGGTGGACGATCGCCGCGCCGCCGCACACGTGCGACAATATTATAAAAAGAGATGCTCTGGAAAATATAGTAAAGAATGAAAATTATGACCCTCTATATTGAAGGATTCTTAATGTATTTATAACCCATGAATTTTATCATTTTGTAGAGAGGACGGGATGGAGTGTAACTTTACTTTTATGATATTTTGAGTTTTATTATAAGCTGTATTCCACCTATTTTATTCAACTAAAAGACAGAGACATAAAGGGTCATGATACACTTTAATACACTTAATGATGTTGGTAGAGTATAGACTTGTTTAATTAAGCCTATTTGTTTAAAAATAATTAAGCACGTTGGCTTTTTATCGTAGGTCATCTATAGTGAAATGAGTCTAAAGCTACAGTGTAATTACTCTTTAACCCTTCATCCTTTAATTTTTAAAGTTTTACTTAAGGGATAGGAAGGTCTTTGCACACAACCAACTTGCCATTCTTAATGTATTTGTGGGAAGCATCGTCTTTTCAATTTTTTCAAAAAAAGTGCAATTATCATATCATTTTTAGAGAGTAAACAATCAAAATCTTTAGTCCAGGGGCTATATGGTAATTTAATTATCTCATGACCAATTAAATTATGCGTGTATCATTAATATGCAAATTTGTTAGTCTTGGCTTCAAGGCTTGATTGTCATTTCTTAATGGGGTTTTTTTTTGTTGTTATTTAGTCCTAATGGCTTTTTATTTATTTTTTTTAATTGTATAAACAATTGAATTGCTTTATTACCCTTGCCATTCAAATTTTTAAGCCTTGGCTTCAAGGGCTTGGTTGTGATTTCATAATGGTTTTTTTTTGTTATTGTTATTTAGTTATTAGGGTGCTTTTAATTTTTTACACATAAAGAAATTGTTATTGACACTGCTGCTTTCAGACGATACAATTAGCCGACAACGATGGTAGAAATTAAGCCTTTGCACATCATTTGATGCGTCTTGTTTTTTTTTTTCTTTATTTTCCTTCTCTTCTTATTCAAATTGCATGTTGGCCATGCAAAACATTATACCATCCATTCAATTTTTATTTTTTTTTTTTGATCCAGTCATTCTTCTCTTAATTGCAATTATTTTATTTACATTGATTAGTTATAATTGGATTTCATTTTCAATTTCATCCCTATTTGTTTGATTTTGTTTGTTTTTTTTAATCAAATTTGGTCCTGATTTTTTTAATTGCTATTTTTTTGTTTTCCAATCATTTTCTTGATTTATTTTTTTCTTTAATTCCATCCTTAAGCATTTCTTCTTATTGATATTTTATGTCAAGTTTGGTGCCAATTCTTTTAAATGTTATTTTTTAATTATTTTCTTAATTGATTATTTAATTTAAATTTACCCTTGACATTTAATTTCATTTGTTTTTTTAAGTGGAATTTAGTCCTAATTCTTTTAATTGCTATTTGTTTTGTTTTGTTTTGCTTTGCTTTTTTTATTGCTTTTAATTAGTACTTAAAAGTGTATTTTTATCAAGGTTTAATATCATCATTTTGTATTTGAAGTATCAATAACTCCTTAACTAGAGTATGTTTATAATATCATATCTAATACTATAAGATACCTTTAATTTATGGTAAATGTTCATCTTAAATGCAGGCTTATCACATAAATGAAAGGATTTATTGATGAGTTTAACTATTGAAATTCAAAAGACAAAGAGAGAGCTAAGCTTAGAAAAGAGATGCTGGTTCAGTCCAAATTAGAACACTGTTCAGTCATTGGGTTATATCTGGAGCTGTAAATCTTGGATTTTAGTTTGCTCTATATAGATGGAAAGTTAGGACATAGGCCTAAAACTTTTATATAGAGTCCAAGATTCAAAAAGTCATTTTCAAGTTCAAATTGTAGCAACAATGGAGACGTCTGAATATGTCCTGCAGCGCAGACACTGTTCAGTGTTCAGCCCATATCTCAAGTTCTAAAAGTTCAAATGCATCAATTCTTTTTCTTTAATTTTTGGAAAGCTGGGACAATCTCCTAGAACTTTCATGAAAAAAAAATTTGTTCAAATTTTGACGTTAGCAATGACATTTTGTTTAGACAAAAAGATAAAGATAGTCACCAAGTAAAGATGTGGCCACCCACTCAACAATTAGTCATCAAATCAATAGTTCAAAATTTTGGCTTATAAAAGGAGGCATTTGCCATGCATTTAGACATCTTGGTTGTTTAAATCAAGATCTTTCTCTTGCTCTTTTTATTTGTATTTTGTAATGTTCTGTTTTATTCGAAGTTAAATTTTCATTAATCTCTAACTTATGCCTTTCATTTCTTTTACTATACTTATATAATCATGTTCTCCTCTTGTTTATATATGTTTCTCTTTTTCATAATGTTTAGCTAAGTTTATTATATCAAGGTGAAAAGGTTTTGATAACGATGTTAGAATATATATAATATAAACTTAACATGTACTTCAATGTTTATGTAAAACCCGATAAAAAAAATAAAAAATAAATATATATATATATATGAAAAAAAAGAGTCTCGAGAATTGAGTAAATTAATTGATATGACTTGTGCAAGTATGAAATGTAAAAAAAATCTGAATTTTGACGAAAAATTACAAACCGGCTAATTTTACGTTATAACACATAACTTTCAATCTAGTCATCAGATTAAGTTGAAATTTTGCATGGAGTCTTATAAAATATTAATTTAACCTAGGTTAAAATTTCAGAATTTTTGGAGTATGATAAGAATTTTTTTCAGATAAAAGAACAAATGGCACAAATGATTGTCTAGAAATTCCTTAGGGACCAAATTGAGACTTTTCCCAAAACCATCCTCTTTACAAGCTGCCAGCAATTAAAAAAGAAAAGGAAAGAGGGAATGTGTAGCCGACCAAAGGAAGAAAAATGAGAAAAAAAAGGGTTTGTGTTATTTTTCATGGAAATTGCTTGAAAAATCAAAAACAAAGTGTAAGATAGAAAGAGTGTGTTGATACATTAAGGAGACTACAAGGAGTTTGAAGATTTTAGGAGTGGTTTTAGAGAAAGAAAAAAAAGAGAGCTTAGAGGGAAGTGTGTAGGAAAAGAATTTGATTCAACTTGTTTTGGCTTTTGATTCTTCATTCCTTAAGGGTAAGAAAACTCTCCATGATGATCCATTTTATTGTTTTTCATGTTTGTTATTAGATTGAGTAGAATTGGTATTATGTGAAGGTGCGTTCTTGATGTTATGATGGTTTGAATATATGGATTTATGTAAATTACATGTTTAATGAAGGAATAAATGTTTGGGCTTGTCATTAATTAGGTTAATTTGAAAAGAAAAAAAAAAGGTATTTCTTCCTCTTAGTATTTGGAATTTCGGCCAAGGGCTTTTTTTGGGGTGATTAGGTTATTGAATTAATAACAAACAAATTATATTTAGTTATGATAATTGAGTATTTGGTGATTGAAGAATGGATAATAATAATAATAATAATAATATGGTTTCCACCTTGGGTTAGCTAGTGATTCCTTGTTATATTATAAGTAAATATGATCCTATTGTGTTGATGAGTGAAATTTCATAAATGGATGCTTAGTTGTTGTTATGTGTGATTATGGAACTATTAGAAAGGTGAATTTGGCCATGAAAAATATAAGAAATAAAATTTCAAGCTTCAAGAGATTAATGAATTGTATTTAAATAGTGGAAGAAAAATAAAATGAAATGATGTGTTGAATTAGGTGTAAATGAATTAAATTTCCTTTGATTGTAGAGAAAAGTTTTATAGTGATATAAAATTTCCTTATAATTATGGTGAATTAAAAGTTTAGGTGGATGTAGCATTGTATGAATTATCTGTGGAATTATTAAAGAACATGAAACCATGTTAGAATAACCACAATAGTTTCGGATGTTAAAATTATATTGATCAAAAATCTTATTATGTGATGAAGTTTTAAGAAAATTATTAAGTGATGAAATATTGAAATCATAAGATCTTTCAAATGGAACAGGAGAGGTTGGAGGCTCCAGACAGCAGCAGGGAGTTACTAGTCAAGCATCACCAGCAGGTAGGTATCTAACATATTGAATTTTTATAGACAGATTAATTGAAAAACTAGTGTTAATTTAATTAGAAATTCTGTAGTTTATGTTTGATGTTAACGGATGAATTAATGCCCGGTAATTGGGCGGATAAATTAGTACTGGTAATTGGACGGATGAATTAATGTCCGGTAATTGAGTGTGAATTAATGCCCGGTAATTGCACAGATAATCTAGTACCGATAATTGGACGGATGAATTAATGCCCGGTAATTAAGAGTGAATTAATACCGGTAATTTAGCGGATGAACTAGTACCAGTAATTAAGCAGATGAATTAGTACCGGTAATTGAATGGATAAATTAGTACCGGTACTTAAGTGAATAAATTAGTGTCCCTATAAGGGAGTAATATCCCGTGAAACGGCTAAGATTGGAATTTAATGGAATGAATATGGAGGTGTAAGATATTAATGGAATGAATATGTGTGTATATATATATATATATATATACACACACACACATATAGATATAGATATAGATATATTTGTATGGGTATAGTGAAATGATACATTGCATTTATTGATAAAATGTTAATCTTATTTTCAGGACCCTCGCAACAGTAGAATAGATCCTGCTTGAATATATGTTACTTTTGTTTATTTATTTTGATCAACATGTATTTTGAGAATTATGAATGATGTAAAAGAGTTTGAATGAACCCTTATATTTGTATAACAAAACTTTTATATGTAATTAACGTGTATGCCATACTTAAGAATATCTTTATGTTAAATTTAAGTATTTGTATTCTATCATAGTTGTTCATATGATTAGGAATGTTGGGATGATAAAATAATGGGGGGTGTTACATTCATAATCTAAGTTTTTACTATTTTTTTATATATAATTGTTATTAATTGCATCTTGATTATTGGACAATACCTTCTTTTTTTTGTGATGCATTGTTTGGGATAGAGGTCCAAGATGATTGAACCATGATTATGATATAAGTCGTGACAGGAATGAAGATGTCGATAACTTGGTATAGTCTCATTACAAGGGAAACTCTGCCGAATTTTTTTTAAAAAAAATTACACTGCATAAAATTTTACGCTTTTAAATAATTATGTTTTTTTTTGGGTTGTGACAATTTATATCCAAGAAAGTTTGTTATTAACATGTCTTATATTTTTATCTTACTAATTCTTAATACCTTACTTGTTAAATGGTTAATCTAGATTTGTGTTGTATAACACTTGATACAGCAAATGCTTGGCATTTTCATAGCCAATCGTATGGGGTAACCTACACATGTGCTATGAAAGGAACTTGATTTGTTGCTAACATAAGTTAGCATCATGAATTCCTGACAATATTTAAAAGTTTGATGTTACTTAAATAAAATAATGAATATGATCATATTAAAAATTTATAAATAACTATTAAAGATAAATCATCTTATTGGAACCTCCTTTGTGTGTGGTTTCCAGTTGATTAATAAAAAGAGTTTATACTATACTTATTTCTAATACTATTAATGGATCCTCTAACATTGACATTTGTTTTTATCATTGTTGAATCCTCACATTAGTCTTACATCTCAAAGTCCTCTTTAACTACTAATTATTATTATTATTATTATTATTATTATTATATAGTTAACATCCATGTGGTACGACCCCGGTCTTGCCGAGTTATTTATTACTTCGACACTCCTACACTTGAGAGAAGACATCAACTCTTTGATCGTGTCAGCTTTCATCTCTCTCAATATTTATTTGGTTAAGAATCATGCTTCTTTATTTTTTGCATGTTTGCCTTTAATAGGGTCACCTTGGTCTCATGATCTGAGTCATGGATTTGGAAATTTAGCCCAAGTTGACTTTGACCTTCTTTTAAAGCATTTTTTTCAAGTGTTTTTTTTTTATATTTTTTTCACTATGCTATTTATGGGGTCATCTCAATTTCATGTCCAGGATCATGTGTTTGATTTGTTCACCTAGGTTGGCTGTTAGGTTCACTCAAGGCTTTTTTTATCTTTTTTTATATAGTTTTTTATAATATCAGCATGTGTCCATTCCTTATATTTTTCTGATGTGTTCGGCCTTTTGTGATATTTTTTATGGTATGGGTTCATTCAGTCATTTTTATTTATATTTATAGTTTAAATCATGAGTGTTTTAGGGTGGATTTATTTAAATAAAAAAAAATTTAGTAAATATAACCGGGTAAATATCTCATCTTTACCATTTTTTTCTTGGTTATTGTTAACAGGTTATTTTTATTTACATAAATAGTTATTGATTTATTTAGTTAAATGATTGCATGAATTTTTCAAATGACACTTTTAATTTTTCATGCAAGAAAAAACATTGAAAAAAAAATATTATTTTTTCTTTACACTTCTTATAGTTTTTCCTTCTTTTTCCTTACACTTCTTTTGGAATAAAAATATTATATTTTTATTCCTTACACTTATCCTATTTATACCATTCTTTTTGTTCATTTTTTTCTCAATTTGTTTTTTAATGTTTTTTTTCTTTACACTTTTGTTTTTTGGAAATTTATTCTATAAAGACTAAAGAAATGATGTTTGACTGTAGTAATTAGATTATTGTTTCTTTTTCGGCTACATTAAAAATTAATTTAAGATCTTGTATATTTTTATTAATGAATATAATTTTTATTATATTCTGTACAGACAAAAAAAATACTGTTTTATTGACATAGGACCCAAGACTATTAGGTCCAGAGGTAGGACCCAATTTTCTTGGGTTTTAAGTTTTTAAATATTATCATTTGTCTTATAAATATTATTATTGTATAATACATATTATTATTTTTATTATAATTAATATTATTAATAAAAAAATTAAAAAAATATAATATTATTACTATTGAAGAAAAGCCATTATTTTTTTAAAATATTAAAAAATTTAATTATTTGTGTTACAAATATAACTATTTTTCTTATAATTAAAAGTATTTATATCAAAAATATTATTGTTTTTATTCTAATTTTAAGTATCAATATCAAAAATATTATAATTTGTCTTATAACTATTCTTGGGTTTCTCAATATAATTATTTATGTTATAAATATTATTATGTTGATGATAATTCTAAATATTCATGTCAAAAATATAATTATTTGTGTTATAAATATTTTTGGGTTTCTAAATATAATTATTTGTGTTATAAATATTATTATTTTTATAATAATTCAAAGTATTAATATAAAAAATATTATTATTTTTATTATAATTTTCTTGGGTCTTGACGCAAGATCGAAGGCTCTTGATTCCTGTGTGAGGACTCAAGAGTCAGGATGCATTTAACTTGGATCCTGCATCAGAACCCATATCTCTTGAATCTAGAGCCAATTGGTTTAGGTAGTGCCTTAGAACCATTGCTCTTGGATCTTGAGTTTCTAAATTTTATTATTTGTTTTATAAATATTATTATTTTTTATTATAATAAATATTATTAATAAAATAATTAATAAATTTGAAAGAAAAAAATTATTATTATCATTTTTTAAAAAGATTAAAAAATATAATTCAAAGTATCCATATAAAAAATATAATTATTTGTGTTATAAATATAATTATTTTTAATATAATTCAAAGCATTTATAACAAAAATATTATAATTTGTGTTATAATTATTCTTGGGTTTCTAAATATAATTATTTGTGTTATAAATATTATTATTTTTATTATAATTCTAAATATTTATATCAAAAATATAATTATTTGTGTTATAAATATTATTATTTTTTATTATAATTCAAAATATTAATATAAAAAATATTATTATTTGTTGTATAAATACTATTATTTATATTATAATTAATAAAAAATTATAAAAATAAAAAGTAAATCCGTGACGTGGCTATGGTTTGTACCAACATCTAATTAGCTCGACTAAGGAAACATTAATTAAAAACAAATGAATAAAGCAGAGCCTGGCAGGATTGTCTAACAGAATTGCCTAAACTTAAGCTAACAGATTTGTTAAACGAATTGTATTCTTGGTTGTTATAGCAGCTGCACAGTGTGTGTGTGTGTGTGTGTGTGTGTGTGTGTGTGTGTTGTACTGTGCACAGTGTGCGTTAGTGCATGGTTAATTATTAGATACTTCTCGACAGCTTAACATTACTGTTATTAGGAGTTTAGGTAGCACCCTTTATATTCTGAATTGTCCTTGTTTTGTTTCATGCAAATAGCTTGGAGGACATGGATTGACAAGTTGGATTAACAATCACATTGATTTGCCAAGATGTTTGGATTCACTTCATAACTGAAGAAAACGGGGAAGATCTTCATAACCATCTCTCCATCTTTGTGAGATAAGCACCTGATGAGGTTCACCTAAAACCCACCAAAGCTGGTGACTTGGGTAGCGAGTAAATGATACTTGAATTGATGGTAATGTTAGGTTTCCTAAATAAGATATATACAGTGAAAATAATAAAATAAAATTATTCGGGAGTTTATAGGATCTTGTCAAATAAATCTAGAGTTGTTTGGGGATTTATTACCTGAAAATATATTCTTTAACTTTGAATAATTCTTTAAAAGCTGAGTTATCAAAAACCACATGTCTTTTAATTATTCAGCTTTCAACAATAATATACACGAACCACTAATAAAAAATCTTATAAATTTTTATTTAAAAAAGAGGAATTGTTATGCTTAAAGTGTCAGCTCTCTATTCTATAACTTACATAATTTTTTTATCTAACAGACAACCACTAAAAATAAAAGGCAAAGCTAAATATTTATAGGAAAATCTAAAAAAACCCTATAAATTGGCAAAATATCAATTTACCCCCTGAATAATATTTATATATTAATTCAAGACAACTTTATAAATTAGTTCAATCAAGTTCGTTCTTGATTTTTCTAGGTATAGAAATATAATCATTGTATTAATTATATTATTGTCTTTAATTTCTAAAATATATTTTAATCAAATCATACTTAAACAAATCATCCCAGTTTAATTTTTGACTAATGGTTCTTAACGTGTGTGACCCATTAGGTTCATAATATATTGGCTTAAATATAAATTATAATTCTAGTTAAATAGAATTAAATAAATTAAAAAAATTAATTTATTATTATTTCAACAATCGATTAATTTATATTTGAAGATTAGGTGCATCGTCTAGTAACGTGTCATAATCCTCTAAATATTAAGAAAAAAAGTCACTAGTGGTTTGACTTAACCTTTTAGTGACCAGTTTTTCAATTTAATTAATATTCTTTCATCAATAATGTTCTGATTTAACATTAAAGCATAAAATATGTCTGTCATGTTTAATCATGTTTGTTCTCTACATAATAGTCATTGATTGTTTGAATAAGATTTAAAACGCTTTTCAAATCTCATTCCACTTTGGCCAAAAATTTCTCAGTCAATACTATTTGAGAACAGATGAAACATTTTCTATAATTCACGTACGGTGATGAATCCTCTCGTGATCACTCAAGTACCTTCATATAGTTGATGTTATACCAAATGTCTACTCTTTTGTTACTTCGATTAAGATAACATGTAAGAAGATCAAAAACATAACATTCTCTGTATATGATCTCTTAGTGATCTCAAGTCTAAGAATCATTTACATAACCATCATGTGAGTCTTTTCATAGATATAGATAATCTATTCATATGGAATTCTCATGCAAGTCAGTTCAATAAACATATCTTATGACAAACACCTAAATATTAGTTTTAGGTATCCCTTATACCTCAACTTATGAGAACAACTGCTTTTTTTCATAAATGAAAGAACATACTATGTATTAGTCTTTACGGATATAATGAATGTCCAATATTTAAGAAAGTATCGACCATAAATATTTTATAAATAATGCTTTAATGCAATAGAGATCTTGTAATCATAACAACTTTATGATTTCATTTGCAAAGCATTTTTGTACCATGAACTTTATCTTTACTCTAAATTCATAAATCAAATATTATATTTATTAATCTAACATTATATGAATATTAAAAATAAATTAAGATTTTATTAATAATAAATATATATTTACACGAATATAATATTGTCACATATAACCAACCGAGTGGTTGTAAGGCATATTAAACTAACAGGTAATGCATCTAGGGGGTAAACAATTGGCTCCAAAATGTACATGTCTGGTACAGGCTTTATCTGGTATTGTAGTAGCTTTTATTGTTGTGATTTGAAAAAAGTAAATTTAGAAAAATCACTTTTAGTTATGAATGATTTGATTAAAATATTTGTTTAATTAAAATTGTGATTGAAGTTATTATCTAGCAAAAAACATGCCTAATATATTTAGTTGAAATTAATGTTGATAATAAAATGACCTAACAAAAATATAATTAACTTCTTATTTTGCAATTACATTTATGTGCATTTGATTATTAATGCATTGTAAAAATAATCATGCGAATTACAAAGTTGGTTTTATTATCTCATTACATTTACTACAATTTCATCATAAATATAATCCATTCATGAAGGATTGTGTATTTCAATATGATGTACTTGTTGCTTTTTACTAAACAACCAAAAAACAAGAGTAATTAAATTTATTTTTTTGTTTTATTTTATTTTATCATTCAATAAATTAATACTAGTATGAAAATAATCAATTAATTTTTTTTAAAAAAAAAAAGCGACTACCGATTATCAAATAGCGAATATGTGTCTTTCTTGTTCACAAATCAAGAGCTTTGAGCCAAAAAAAAAACAAAACCCATAAATTTTTTAAGCTACATACTGATTTTGAAGCTAAAAAAAAAAAATGGTTTCACATAGTTATAATCCAAGCATTCTGATCTACATCTCATCAAAAAATCCATTCAAACTCGTCAAAAAAGATTGATCTTTTATTACTGGCGTCAAGCACTCTTGATGTAAATTGATGCAAACGCAAACTCTAACTCTTAAAGACAATTTGTTTATAGCTTTTTTGTTCTTACGGAGGTTTCTTGAACAAAGGAAAATTTGTATGTGTTTTTTGAACAGGTAAAAAAAGGCAGGATAAGTGGTTTAATAGAAGCAAGTAAAAATTGTTTCACCTCAAACCTCATTTATTGGCAGGTTCCATGAAGTAAACCACGGGTTTATTTTGTAATCAAGTACTATACAGTAGAACCTGAAGCCAGGCATGTCTTATTTAGCGCGTGATATTAAACATGTAAACATGATTCTGAATTAGCTCCCTCCATGTTTCTTTCCCTCTCCTTCCCTCCTCGACTTCTTAAATTTATCCATATTGAAGAAACTTGTGTATCTGGAAAGTATGCATATGCGCATTCTACTGCACTTCAATTGCGACTACTGAAAAGGAATTTGTTTAGCAATTATCGAATAGTTAAAGCCTTACAATTAGCTGTTGTGATGTTATTTTTAGACTGAAAGCATGCTCGAAACTCTCCCATTCCTTCTTGTTTACGTATGGCTATTTCCTTTTCAAACAAAAAATTGTGGTAGTTTTTGCCATCTGCTTTCTTTTATCATAATTTGAGGCTGTCATTGGTCGTCTCTCGATGTCTCTGTGCATGCTTGGGGGGAGGGGGGGAGGGCCTGAGGCTCAGGTGCATATTTCGGTGGTCTCAAACGTGTTTGTGGATTTGTGATGGGGAGGATAATTGCCTTTGGATGTCTGCTCATTTTCTTTTTATGTTATTGAAAGTGAAGGCGATTCTGATGCAGGTGTAGGGGTTCTTTGGAACAGCAACAACAATGAACTTATGTTCCCAAGTGCCATGATGACTTCATTTTAAACCAAGAACATGCTAAAATGGCTTTATCAATATGCTGCGTGTGTTATGAATGTTTTCTCTCCGTTTACACGACGAGCAATGCTGTCATCGCTGCTGCTGTAGATCCACCAGCTACTTCAGCAGTGCCATTGATTAGCTCAACACCGGCATCGTCTGCAGCTGCTTCCAGTACCGATCACACAAGTGTGAGAGAGAGAGTCCTAAGAGGTGCAACACTCGCAAAAAATGCATTGGTTTAACTAGATTCAGTACTTGTAATTGCGGGAATCTTTTCTGCGCGCAATTCATCGCTACCCAGAGCTCCAGTGACTATCGATCTGCTGGTCAAGATGCCATTGCCAAGGCAAATCCCATTGTTAAGGCTGCAAAGCTTGATAAAATCTGAAAGTCCGCCATTAAAATCACATAGTGTTAAGGCTTATATTAGGTGATCTCCTTATGTTAGATGTCCCTGTGGCTCAAAATGTTAAAGTTGCAGATAGTCAGACATGTCCCCTGTGGGTTATCTTCTTCTGATTTTAAAGCAAAGGTTTGTAGCTGATTTTTAAAATATTTTTTATTTAAAAATATATTAAAATAATATTTTTATATTAACACATTAAAATGATTTAAAAATATTTAAAAAAATTAATTAAAAAAAAATTAAAACGTAAAATCAGAGCAAGCAGGTATCGTGTTTGATATTGTAATTTTGTTAGTAATTACTTTTTAAAATTATTTTTGTTTTTAAATTGATTGAAAATATTTTTTATTTTTTAAAATTTATTTTTATTATTAGCACATTAAAAAAGATTTAAAAATACTAAAAAATTAATTTAAAAAAAAATCAGTTATAACTATTTTAAAAATTAAAAAATATATATTATTTTATTTATTTTCTAATAAAAATACTTCAAAAGATAGCCATTAGTCTACTCTCGAACGCTATCTTAACGAAGAAGGCACTCGCGGTACTAAAAAGATTTCAAACATGAGAACCTCTTTAAACAAAATAGACAGTTCAGAGACTTCTGATCTCGTCAACCCAATTGTGATCTTATCCCAACGTGTGACCGTTCGTACATCCAACGGGTCCCACTCTGTAGTATATAAGGAAAGGAAACCAGCCTAGAGCCAGGTTCATGTGTGGCCAACCATATTGCCCCACTTTCTCTCCTTCCATGTGGATTCGCCACGTGTCCAGAGCGTGCGCGCGATCTGAACAAGGACCGTTCATGGCTCTTCTTGTTTGACTACCCAGAACAAGTCACATCAGCTGACCATGGCAAGTGGTTGACCCACCACTAACCGTCTAAGCTTTTCAGGCGTTGATTAGCCGCGCAGGGATGCTTCTAGCTGTCAGACCATGTCAAGAACTCGTGGAGCTTGGAGAGTCCGATCTTCGAAATGGTTTCCAGCTTGAAGTTAAATTAAAGCACAGGGCTTAAGAGTAATACCGAGCAGGCCCTAAGCCTCCCGTTCCTCGGTTGAAATGAAGAAGATCGAGATCTACGATCATGGAAGGATATTGCCTTTCCTTTTCCTCTCTGGTCACGAGAAGGTGTCGTCTTCGGTACTGGAAAGTAGGATCGGAGTGCCGGGGGGCGGGGGGGGAATCACCCACGCCCTCTCCTGGTCTTAACTGGTCTTGGATGTCAGGGGAATTGTCATTTTATTACTAATTTTAATAAATATAAATAAATAAATGTCAATGGGGTTTAATTTCATATGGGTTGCAAGAAAGTTGTGAAAACTCACTAATTATTGTTGGCTATGGGTTAAATCTATTTTTTCTAGCATAAAAATTAATGTTTAAGAATCGTAGGTGTGTTTTCTAATAAAAAAAATAACTATGAATTTAAAATATAATGTATATTTAGGCAATATTTTTAAAATAATATTGATACGATGATAAATTGTATGATTTTTTTTAATTAAGATGATGATATATTAAATTGATCTGAGTTAATCTATCAAATTTATAACTCCAATTTTGAAATTATAATAACCTTACATCAAATTTTAATATGTTTATATTCCTAATCAACTCAATATTAAATTAAAAAATAACAAAAAAAAAATATCCAATCAAATTTGTATTAACTTACTAAACTCGCATCTTGGGTTATGAGACCAAGATAAATTCATGAAAAATATATCAAAAAAATCATGAATCTCGAATTCCAACCAACCCAGCATTACAAGATAAAATAATAATAATAATAATAAAAAGAATCTTAAGTTAGTCGAAGCTAACTTGTTAAACTTGCAACTTCCATTATAAGATCAAGATAAATTTATAAAAAACAACTAAAAAAATTTCGAAGCTCCGTGTTCAACAAATCCAATGATAAATATTGAAATCAATAACAAAAATATTCATAATATTAGAATCTCTAACCACCTCAACATTGAATGATTAAATAAATAAAAATCAATCAAAGAAGCATTGAAAAACACAATAGAGTCAACTTTATCCAACTTGTTTAATCAATTTTCTGTGTCATGTTATCAAGATAAATTCCGAGAAAGAAAATAGAAAAAAATATGAAGCCTCGCTTTTAACAAATCTAATATTAGATATTAAAATTGAAATTGAAATTGAAAAAAAAATTATCTATGAAACTTATATATAACCAACACAAAAAAATTACAAATCACTATTCTCAAAACAACCCAGTATTAAAGATAAAACTGAAAAAAAAAAAAACTATGCTACTAAAGGATTAAATTAAATTAGAATATCATTTTAATGAATAATATTTTATAGACATGATTTGTTAATACCCCATTAATATATATATATATATTTTAAAAAATAAATCTATGAAACTTATATATAATCCAACACAAAAAAAAAAAAATTAATTACAAATCATTATACTCAAAAGAATCTAGTATTAAAGATGAAATTAAAAAAAAAATTGTTACTAAAGAGTTAAATTGAATTAAAATATCATTTTAATGAATATTATTTGATAAATTTTATTTACCCATAATTTTTAGTGTTTTGTTAATGTTAATACCCCCATTAATATATTTTTAGAGAAAACATGGCACCAACATTTGAAGTAATCATACATACAGTTTATTTAAAATAATGTAATGATAACCATTTAATAGATTCATGGTGGTAAGAATCTAAGATTTAAATATTTGATTTTTATATAATTATTAATATGATATTTAATTTTAAAATTAGCTAAAATAGATACAAGTTGATCTGGATATTCATATTAATAAAACAATAACAACAATAATAATAATACATTGACAAACAAATCAAGTCGGTCCACGAGATTTCCGAATATTATACTCAGTCCATGCTAATTTCACGTTTTGCACATTGGGAACTATTACACGCGCGTACAGAGAGAGTCGTAGGCGTCAGCAACAGGCACGGACGCGTGTCTCGCACACGTGTACGCCATGTCAGGTTCGACAGGGACTAGTTAAAAAAAGAAAGGTGGGGGCGGTCAGTCAGATTGGGCGGCTCAAAGCCCCCAGTCGCCGTTAACATCCAATAATATCGTCCGCGGTTCCAGATTTGCCCCCATCAAGCTGCCTGTGACGCATGAAATACTGTGTTTTTACCCCGGCTGGTGTAAAACCAGTAGCTTAGAATTAGAGTCCAAGGACCAAATGGTTGATGATGGCAGCAAAAGATCAGGCAACGAGTCTGCAACTTGCTTCCTCAAGTAATTCCAAGTTTTCTCTGTAATTGGCTTCTAAAAGTCATTATCTTCGCATCTAGTTGAAATCTGATCGGAGGGAAAAGTTAAAAATAAAATATTTGAGATTATTCTACCATGATCAGGGTATTTAACTATTGCTTTTGAATATATTTTTAACTTAAAAATAAATTAAAATAATATATATTTTTATTTTTTAAAATTAATTTTTAATATGAACATATTAAAATAATAAAAAAGCATTCAAAAAAATTAATTTAAAATTAAAAAAATTAACTCTTCGTAAAAAAAAAAAAAAGATTAAACCTAAACCCCATACGAACACTTCATCTCGGGGGACAAGATTGCTTGAATGTTAAGCTATCTATATTTTCACCTTTAAGCTGCTTCAAGTTCATCAACCAACTTGTATAGGTATGTGTGGAGTGATTGTGCTTCCCTACTGCATCTTCTTTTGATGTAGAAAAGATGGAAGGAAAACAAAACATTAATGAATAGACATGCTGCCTACCGGAATCTTAAACATAAACTACATGCATAGATTGATTTCAAGGCAAGATAATTAAATATATTAAAATGTTTTTTATACTGTAATATATTAAAATAATATTTTTTATTTTTGAAATCAGTGTATTAAAACAATTCAAAACATATAAAAAAAATTAATTTTTAGTAAAAATAATTTTTTAATTTTTAAAAAATACTAGTTCAATTGTGTTTCCAAATGCTGTCTTAGTCACAAGTGTGAGTTAGAATCATATATGTTGTCCAAAAAGCATCTACAATGACTTAACAAAAACCCAATTTATCAACATGAAGTATGTAACTTAATTGATCAAGCACCTCTAAATGTCACTAGTTTGAATTCCATAAATCTCGGGATCATTGAAGGTTTATATGGTTGTTAACTTTAGAGTCTGTGAAATTAGTTAAGGTGCGCGCAAACTGGCCCGAATACTCAAATTAATAATAATAAAAAAACCTAATTTATCATTCTTCATTTGCAACACCTCCTTTATCTTTTTGAATTTTTGTATGTATATTATATCACTCCCTTTCTATTTTATTTTGGCACTGTCTCAAGAAAAAATAATTGGAACACGATACCTCGCACAAATTCTACATAGTCAAAGAAATCGGCGAGAATACCAAGTCGCGCCGGTTGTGGTCTAGAACGGGAAAATTATCACCGGCCAGAATGATAACCCAGCACACCTGTACTCGTCATTTATTAATATTCTATATAAAAATCTACCCGATTAAGAGAATACCAAGTGGCTTTTGTCTTGGTACACACGATATTTAGAACCTATTACAGGCGAAAATAAATAACAGCTTACAAATAATATTTAGACCGGTTTGTCATCACGACCCAATCATTAAAAATTTATATAGTTATTAATTTTAAAATTTTAAAAATTTATTTAAAATATACCTAAGTTAGTTCGAAGAAATATCATTAAAAAAACAAGTAAATAAATAAAAAAAGTAGCATTCAAGAGTTGGTTGTCAATAATACCTGTGGGCTGAAGGGACGTGGCTCGCCCCACCTCACAGCGGAAAACTGAGGGCGGAGTGATGCAGTTTTACAGTTTCGCAAAATTCTCCCAGTCAATTTTTTTATTGGGTACAGTTTTCACAGTATTGTGTGCTGTAAAGGTGATCGGTTTCCTGGACTTTTTTTTTTTAATGATTATTTAAAAATATATTTATAGTTATTTTTTTTAAAATATTTTTTATTTAAAAATATATTAGAATAATATTTTTATTTATTTTTTAAGAATTATTTTTTATAGATCATTTGAAAACATTAAAAAAAATATTAATTTAAAAAAATTAAAAAAATACTTTTAAAACACAAAAAAAAAATGGAACTATAGTTTGTAAATGTGGTTTAAATACCATTTCATAATTTTATTTATTTATTTTATTAAAATTAATATTTTAATTATTTCTATCTGTTAAATTCAAAAATAAATTTTTTAAAAATAAAAATATTATTTTAATATATTTTTAAATAAAAAATAATTAAAAAAATCACTACCAAAATATCAAACATCAACCTATTAAAATAACTGCGGCACTACCTTCTAAAATTTCATCTGTGAATAGTATTAGAGATGAGTTTGATTAAAATCATACAGACTCCTTCGTCCCATGAAACAAGTTATATTTAGGTAGTGTTTAAGAATACAGTTAAAATTATATTTTCAAAAAAATTATTTTTTTTATTAAAATTTAATACGGTTTGTATTTTATGGATCGTTTTGATGTGCTAATATCAAAAATAATTTTTTAAAAAATAAAAAAAATCATTGGCATGCATTTCAACACGAAAAGTTATTTGAAAAACAACCGTTACCACACTGCCAAACACTCTTAATCTCTTACACGTACTTATAAAAAAATATTAAATATAATTATCTAGTAGGTAACATAATAATAAAAATTAAAAATTAAAAAATTTGTTTTTCATATAATTCCAGGTTTGAGTCTTGTGATTGCTAATATAATAGTAATTGAAAGCTTATATAATTATTAATTTCAGGGCCTGTAAAATTAGTTGAGGTACATATAAACTGTCTCGGATATTATTTTAATAAAAAAAACATTAAATACAATGGGTTGTTATTTCACATTAAATATGAAAGATGAAAAGTTAGTGAATTTAATTTTTACCGAAGAGCAAAGTAGAAAAGTGATATATTTAGTTTTTTTTTTTTTTTTTAACAAGAGACGTATTCTGAGACACTTAAATAAGAAAATAAAAACTTTTTTTATGAGATGGAAGGAGTACTTTTTTTTTTTTGTCATAAAGTAGTATTTTTTTCTCCCTTCCTCCTTTAAAGATATATTACGGAATAGTGCCTGTTTGGCATTGAGGTTGAACCTGTTTTTTGAAAAATTTTATTTTATTTTTTTTTGCTAAAATTGAATGCGGTTTGTACCTTTTAAATCGTTTTGATGTGCTGATATCAAAAATGATTTTTAAAAAATAAAAAAAATATTATTGGCATGCTTTTCAGCACGAAAAACTATTTGAAAAACAACCGCTACCACGCTCCCAAACACCCTCATAAAGCTAGAATGGAGCCGGGGAGTGGTGATGAAATGGTGGAAATTGGGTGTAAAGAGAGAGAGAATGAGAGGAGACGATATTCCTATTCAGATTTCCAGAAAATTTTATGTTTTTTTTTAACTAGTGATATTTTATTAATTGTTTAGTATACATTCTCAATTTCTCGCATAAATTTTAAATCCAATCCGATTTAAGATCTGAATTTCAGATTTTGACTAGGTTATCTAGCCAATTTTTTTTAAAAAATTAAAATGATATTATTTTAGTAAAAAAAAAGTTAACGAATTACAACCAAGTCATTTTAATTTTTTTTTCCAACTCAACCCGATTCTAACATCAGATTAATCAGATTTGAGTTTAACCCACCAGGTTTTAAGACTATGGTTTCTCATTCACAAAGAGGAGAAGATTTTAGTAATTGTATCCACCATTTAATTATGAAAAAGAAAGGGTGCCATTGCCATTAATTATTTTACAGAAAAACTCAGCACCAAATACTGTAGGCAGCCAGCCAGGGGCATCGAGAATCAAGGAACAAACAAGGAATCCAAGTGGTTAAATTACAGGTCCCACTATTTTGCATAAAACAAGCAAGCCACATAATACACTTTCTCGATAATGACGATTAACACGTCAGGATCCATTTTAGAATTAAGTAAATCTCCCGAGTAGTAATTCCACCAAAATCACGAGGTCATTTTTGTCACAAACCAAATCAAAGTCCAAAGAGAAATGTCTGATACGCGTCTCTATGAGGCCCATATTCTTTCTCGCCATTACCGATCTCTCAATCCCTTCAAATCCCCCACATCTCTCTTCGCTTCAGCACCAAACCCAAACCCTCTTCTCTTCTTTCCTCTCAGAACCAAACAAGAAACTACAACTATTAAGAACCCAAGAATTCATCAATTCTGAACTCTTGTAGGAAAAAATAATAATCAAGAAATGGCTCAAAGAACAGAGAAAGAAGAGACCGAGTGCAAGGTGCCAGAAAACTTGACTTTATGTATCAATAATTGTGGAGTTACAGGTAATCCAGCAACAAACAACATGTGTCAGAAATGTTTCAACGCTAGCACCAGCACATCTAATCCCTCCTCCTCCTCCTCCTCCTCCACCACCACCACCACCACCACCACCACCATAACATTTGCAGCAACAGCCAACGGTGTGTCTACCAACGAGATCTTAAAATTCACCAGCGAGAAATCGTTGAGATCCAGCTTATCTCGCTTGCCGGGGAAGGATCATCAAAGGCAACCAAAAACTGCGTCGGATAAAGAAAGATCTGACAGTTCTTCCGTGGCGAAGAAAGAGGTGAACAGGTGCTCAGGGTGCCGACGAAGGGTAGGGTTGACCGGATTCCGATGTCGTTGTGGGGAGCTTTTTTGCTGGGAGCACCGGTACTCAGATCGACATGATTGTAGTTACGATTACAAAACTGTAGGTCGCGAAGCTATCGCGAGAGAGAATCCTGTTGTGAAAGCTGCAAAGATTGTTAGAGTTTGAACAAGAAAAAGAACGTGTTGTTCGTGCTTGCAAAACATCTGGTTGATCGATTCTCTCGATCTAAACCCAGTAGATCTCGATCGAGTGCGTGCTAGCAAGGCATGCCGTTGAATCACCGTGGATTTCAAGTTATCAAGATGTTCAAAGACCGAGATCAAGATTGAAATTATTCGTGTTGTTGGATCAATCTATAATTTTATATTTTTTTGCATTTCTTCAGAAATGGAAGATTATTATTAATATTATTATTATCATGGCAATTATTGTGCTTTACCGGAGTTGTGTTTGATTTTTGTTTTTGTGTTTTTTTTTAAGAATTTGGACATGGTGGCTGTTGGAAAACTTGATGATGGTAATGGCATGTGAATGTAAATCGCACGGGAACAGCGTGGGCTCTTATGTCTAATTCTGATTACATGTGGAACTGGAAATTTCATTTGTAAGCTTTAGAAAGCTCCGGACCCACATGTTGACATGCGATGTTGTGTTCGCTTAATATATCGTGAGATTTAAATAAGTTCGTAGGGGTTGTGCCTAAATATCGTGTTAAAATTTCTTTTATCAACAGGATTGGCAACAAGTACAGACCACTTAGATAGTGCCACGTATGGGAAGTATAAAGTCTGTGGCTTATAAAAGGTAAAGGCAGCGAAGTCGAGTCGGGTCTGACGGGAACATTTGCGTAAGGCAATTGGTTGCGTTTGTATGTGAGATAAAAATGGAGGTGGGCAGATCTCGAGAAGAAGTAATGATCAGACGGCTGTGATTGATTATCGTGCAAATGACTTCATAGTGGCACGGGTACAGGGTGGTTTTGAGCAGGAATTTGGGACCAGCATTGCTTTTGGGTGAGGGTTGGTGTCCTTTCAATGCCCTGTAGAGCTGTTAAAAGATGTAGCGGTGTAGCGGTGTTTGGGAAGTAATAAATCTATTAAAATAATATTTTTATAAAATAAAAATTATTTTTAATATTAATATATTAAAAAATTAAAATAAATAGTTTTTTTTTAAATCATTTTTTTTAAAAAAAACCCGTGAACCAATAACGTGTTGCATTGCCATTGGCTCGTTTGGAGATGAGTTATGGGTTTTATTTATTTATTTATTTTTGGGCGAATTTTAAAACGACGTAACGTGATTGTAAAGCCTTTACAATCACGTCAGTCTCGGATTGTGACGTTTTAAAAAGATAATTTTGTAACTTACCAGTGTGAACTGTGATTTTTTTTTTAAAACTTAAAAAAATATTCAAGTCTCAAATAATTATTTAATATTAGTATTAAGCTTCAAAACATAATAATTATTATTTTTTTAATTGAGATCATTTTTTTATTATTAAAAATGCTTTTTTTTTTTTTTATCTTGACAAACACAGTTTTTAACTCAAATTAGAGTTTTTTTTTAAAAAAAACAAATCATTAAAGCAAGTTAATAAAAAATATAAAAATACTATGTCCATATTTCATGTATGACTGAAAGTTTAAAAAATTATAAATGTTATAAAATCATGTTTAAATTTTATTTAAATATTTTAAAAATAAAAAACAATTTAAATTAAATTTTCATAAACAATTTATTATTAATATTATTATTTTCATTTCAAATACATAATAGTTGAAGATAAATTATTAAAATTTGAATTAAAAAATTATAATGGTATTTAAGAACGAAAAACTATGTAAATCTGATATTTTTTTCATGAGAAGCAAAACACTCAACAACAAAGATTAAAAAAAACAGAAGACAGAAATACAACAAAGAGCCAGGCCAAGTGCCTCGCCCACCGGAAGCAAGTCGGGCCGTGTGTTCGACTCAATAATTTGTTATTGTTTATGATATGATTTTTTTTAAAAAAATAAAAATATAAATAGACAATAAGTCATCTAAGTTTCTCGTAAAAAAAATATCGACATTTATTCAAAATCATGATTTTAGACTTTTCCACTTGAGTTGATACATAGATTTGATTTAAAGCAATGAAAAAACATTAATTTGATTTATTATTCAAGTAAATTGTAAAATTAACTTTCAGTTTTTTTAATTGTTGGTATAGCTGACCAATTTTACTTTATAAGTATTTTAACATAATATATATGTGAAAGGAGTAATAATGCTTTTACTGTCTAGATGACAAAGTTCTTGCATCATGAAATTTGATATAAGATTGGCTCGATTGCTTTAAATCAAGACTTTACATTAAATCATATAGTTGTTTAAAAGAAAGAGGATGAGTTGATATAAAACTTACGAAGAGAAATTTATAGTTTATGAGAGAGAAACCAAATCAATTTTCCATTAAAAATGTTTTTAAAATGGATGAAACAAGATTGCTTTAGAAGTTACAATCAAATCATTTTTTTGTAACAAAACAACTTGGAGGCGAAGAAAAAGACCAAGAAAGACTTACAATTATTATTTACTATAACAAGGAAGGTTATAAGGAAATTCCTTTCATGGTTCATCAACCATATGCTAATCCATTATATTTTAAGAAAGCGAACTTTAGTGAGATGAGCTATGAGTATTAATTATGCCAACAATTAAGCATGAATGACTAGGGTTTTGTTATATAAATATTTTCAATAACTTGATAGAATTATGATCGGTAGAAAAGTTATCTTGCTCGTTGATAATCACTCCATTAATTCAAAAATGATTGAAGATTTAAAAAATATTAAATCATTTTTCTTGCCACTCAAAACAACTTCAAAGATTTAGCAATCTTGGATAATAAATATTAAGCAAATACAATTATAAATTGTTCTTAATATTATAAAATTATTAGAAACAACAAAGAAGACAAAGTTAAATACAAGAGTAACCTTTTAATACACTAATACGAGTTAAAAATAAGATCTATAAAAACATCAATTTTAAAAGAAAATTAGTAATACTAGAGTTACATTTTAAAAGATGTTTTTAATTATATTATACATATACATATTGATATACGAGAAAATTATTAATTTATAGATGAAGCGAAACTCATGTATTATTTTGCAATGAATTATCATATAAACTTAATAAATTATAAAATTGGTTAAACATATTGTTTATTCTAGATTCTTAATTCACCGGCGTTATCGATCCATCGAGGCTACACCTTACTTGGCTCTTTCTCGTAAAAGAAAACAAAGAAGGTTTGGCGTGTACAAATAAAAGAAAATTATAATTATATTCTTCTAAGCTTCATAGCTTTTTAAACTCTTGAAACCTGATCCTGTTTGTCCATTCCAGCAGTCTAATTTTCGTCTTGTTACAATGCACTGCCGTTTCATTAATCTGAGACTATCCTGATTGCAATAGCTATCAAATTAAGTCACTTAGTAACGTGTAGTTATTAATCTTGTTAGAATCATTGAATCAATCCAATTAAACTTTGACATACATCTAACTCAATCTAGAAAATTATCCATCTAAAATATAGCTTGTTTTAGATTGGGTTTTTTCTTTTTTAAAAAAATTAATTTAAATATCTTCTGGATCAAATCTAAATAATTCAACAAATCAATTTATAACTCGAGTGAAACTTTATCTTGTTAGTTTTAAGGATTTGTTTTTTAAATTTTCCTCTTAAATTAACATCATTTCATTGGAAAAAAAAAACATACACTAAAACAATATGATTTTGAGATTGATTTCAAGACTTATATTTTACAACTTATTAATCTATTTGAAAGTGTGGTTGTGGTTGTTTTTCATGCTAAAATGCATTAAAATGATCTTTTTTATTTTTAAAAAATTATTTTTAAAATCAATACATTAAAACAATCCAAAACATATAAAAAAAATAATTTTTATAAAAATATAAGTACAATTATATTTCGAAAAGACTGAGAATTCCAACAACCATGTTCAAGAGAACACCTGTTTTTCTGTGAATACGATTCAAGTATTACTTCAGAGTCAGGTGGGGTTTTATTCTCACCACTTCCTAGATTGTGTGTGTGTGTTTATGCTATTTGAAGTGTTTTTTTTTTTTTTTTTTATGCTATTGGCATTTCCATTTCGTTGTTGCTAAGGGCACTTCCATAATTTTTAATTTGAAAGTTGATAAAGCTACCGCTTCTGTCGTCTGAAATGTTAGTTTTGATTTTTTAAAAATAATTCAATGCTTGATGTCAATTGTTGGAGTTGAAACTTTAAATTTTTAAAAAGACTAACATAAAGCACTCTGCCACTAGATCACATCATGCATTAAATTTATTTATTTAGTTCGTGTTTAACAATGCAGTTTAAATCATAAATTTTAAAATTTTATTTTTAAACAATAATTTTTTTATATTTTTAAATTATTTTAATCTATTAATATTAAAAATAATTTTTAATAATATTATTAATATAGTAACCATTTTCATTTTATTTTTTTCAATTAAAGTATACAAATATAGCATTATTATATTATTAGTGCAAGAGAAATTGTGTCAATTTTTTAATTTGAGTCCAAACTTAAAATAAATACTTTAATTTTATCAATGCTCAGTTTATAAAGTAAGTATTTGAGAGAAATGGTTTTTTAATTGTTATTTGCACTTTTCATTGTATATACATATTTCACTTTATTTTAAGATTATATATTTATTAGTGTTTGGAAATGTGATTATACCTATATTTTTTTAAAAAAAAATTGTTAATTTTTTTTTATATTTGAATCATTTTGATACGTTAATTTTAAAAATAATTTTTAAATAATAATAAAAATATTATTTTAATATATTTTAATACAAAAAAATATTTTAAAAAAATTCATAACTACACTCCCACAACAGCAAGATTCGTATTGTTGTTTTTAGATATTAAGGAATGGATCCCAATAATTGATGTAAAATATAAAGAGGAGCACCTTTGTCGGCTTGTAAATTAAAAAAAATAATATAATGGAAATGCCATTAGCAATGATAAGGAGACGACTATGAATCCAACATTAATGAGAGTGCCGACAAAGTTTAATTAATATTTTAATAGGTAATACAAGTATAATTAATATTTTTTTAAATTTTTTTTTCCTAACCATCTAAAAATAACAATTTTATATTTTTCCATTAAAAATCCCTAACTGCCTCCTAGCATTTTGATTTTTTTATGATATTTTTAATATATATTCAATGTGTTTGGAAGTGTGGAAACAATTAATTTTTAAAATACTTTTTATTATTAAAATAATATATATATATATATATATATATATTATTTTTAAAAAATTATTTTTTGATATTAATACATTAAACCGATATGAAAATATAAAAAAATATTAATGTAAAGTAAATAAAAAAATAAAAAAAATTATTATTTTTTTTTTAACTTTTAAAACACAAAATAAATGGGCTTATATATATATAATAAAAATATGCAACATTAAACAAAATATATATTAAATATGAAACTAGCTGCGCGGGTGAAGTTGATGGAAATGATATGGATAACAAGGTGCGAAAACTCCACTTACATTCTTGTTTTTTTTATTTAAAAATATATTAATAATTATTTTTTAAAATATTTTAAATTTAAAAACATATTAAAATGATATATTTTAAATAAACACATCAAAATAACTCAAAAACACAAAAAAAATATTCAAGTTTTCATGAAAAATAGGTTGAACTACTGTCCTAAATAAACACTTAATTAGGTCGGGTAAAAACGGGTTCTTTCGACAGGTTGGGACGATTTCTATCTTAAGGATAAAGTTGTATCCCTAATATTCTCGTTTTATCACCTAAATTAGTCTAATTTAAACTCTTTATATATATATAAAAAAATATTAGGTTTATTATTTTTAAATATATAAAGAGTTTTAGTTGTAAAACTCTTGGCGTTTGGGCACGAAACTACTCGTATGATTGAGATGTTCTCAAACACTCGCACTTGCCGAAAAAACGCAAAGAGGATTCGGCAGTGATATTTATTTTGGTTAAAATATGCCGGCATGATTAAACTTTCTCGGCAGCTCCAGAACCGGCCGGGACAGATGGGACATGGAGATATTCCACCAAGATTAGATCCTAATAAGATAATCTTCAGGGAACTAATTTGTTGATAAAAATAACGTCCCTTTCCTTCGATCATGGACTTTGAAAGCCATTTCGTGGCCTCACCAATTTCCTTGCTTCAAGTCACAAGAACAGAAGCTAAAAGTTTATGTTTTGCATAAAAACAAAGAGAGCGATTCCACCTTAATTTGTGGTATTAAATGTTGATACGTGGTCCTGATGGAAAGATGATGATGCTACTACATATTAGAGAGCCTCTAGCTATCCTTGGGTTTCGAAAAAAAAGAGAAGACAAGAAAAGAAACAAAATATTGTATGAAAGGGTTTTAAAACTCCAGAATTTCTTGGTTTTTTAGGTCTTGTTGAAGTCATAGAGAACTTGTTTGGTGCGTGATTGGATGATGACAAGAATGGGATTAGTTCTATCTCTCTGTTTTCTTTATATTTTCCTGTAGCCGACTAGTTTTCTAGAAATTTCTGTTGGAAAGATTTGTTAAAATATGGGTAGTTTTCGTATTTGATGTGAAATTCAAAGTTGGGTTTTGTAGGTTAAAGTTTTGTTGGAATTTAATCTATAATATAAGTTTTTTAACATGAAATATTAACATGATTTAATTAAATTATGGATAAATAAAAAATTAATCTCCAAAAACTCTTGGTATACATGTTTTGATAAAATCCAAGACTCTAAAAGTTTTTATCCCATATATAAAAAAATTATTCTTGTTGTTTATAAAGTAAAATGTTAAAAAATTAAAAAGTTAAAATTGAATTTGAAAAGTATCTAAGCTTTTAGAGCCCGTTTGACAATATGATAACATATGCTTTTATCTTGAAAATGCTTTAAAATATATTTTTTTTAAATCTATTATTGACATGAGCACATCAAAATAATCTAAAAATACACAAAATAATCAATTTGAAGCAAAAAAAAGTTCAAATTCTTTAAAAAATAATTTTTCTCCGCAAAAACAAATAGGTTATTCGAGAGAGAAAAGTCTTAAGCAAAATAAGTTTTGAGTGTAAACTCACGTGTACTAGTGCTTGCTTGTACTTTGAGCCTAAATTTATTATAAAATAATATTTTAGTTCATAAAAGATTATTTTTTATCCAACCTGGTCCGCAAAGAATTATTTCTTTCGATTCATTATTTTCTCCAATTCAACCCATGTATATTAACAGTCTCTTCTAGAAATATATTCTGAATATCATCAATATTAATTCTTTTAACATTTTACCTTTTAAAATGTACTATAAAAAAGATGTGAAAAAAGAGTTTAATACAATGTTTTTCTCTTCATATTCTTATATAATTTTCCTTACCTCATTTTTAGTGTTTTTCTTCTTTTTTTGAGTTTTAATTTTCCTCTTAAATTTATAACTGCGATTCATCTTATTGAGAGATATTTAAGTTGCATAATGTTTTATTCAAATATTTTGTTTAAAGTGTATATAAAGTAAGGTGGTGGTATTGGAATGTTGGAAGATTTATTGTAAAGAGATGAACAATCAAATCTTAAAGATAAATGATTCATCATTGACAACAACAAAGTTTCTTTAATTTTAAAATATCTCAACAATAAGTGGGTATCTTTCTTTTATTTTGTTTAATCCTTATTCTTTATTATGCATGCATGCTAAGATTGCTTTTCCATTTTTTATGCTTCTTTGAATGTATGCTTGATATAACATTTATGTATTTTATTTTAATCTTTGATAGCATGGTTATCATTATATATATATATATATATATATATATATATATATATATATATATATATATATATATAAGCTAAACAATCTTTGTTTAATTGCTTAAATTTTAGACTTGCAGTTTTAGTTTGCTGGATAATTTATCCTTAATAAAATTTCGAAGGAAAAGGGATGGGGTAGGGTGGGTGAGAATTTGCTTTCTAACATCCTCTACGATGCAAAAAAAGAAATAATATAAAAAAAACGCATGTCCTCTTCACCTTGTTCTAGGGTCCAAAAGCATGTTAAAAAAAAAAAAAAGACAATTTAAGAAAGAAATAGCACAGGACAAGAACACAAGCACTCGTCTTTCTTGAAGCCTCGCTAGCTCGAGCGTTCCTGCATTTTGGCAGACTTCCCAACCAGAAAGTCAGGCATGGAGGTGGTTCAATGAAACACGCATGAAAATGAAGCAGGATAGAGACATTTTGCTGCCTCCCCCGTCAACCGGTCCGTGTGGACATTTAACATGTATTCATTTGTTTTTGCAGCTGATAATTTATGCTCTGTTCACAACAATTTAAACCATGTTTATTAATCGTCCCAAGGAAGAAAACAATTTATTGATAATAATTTTGGCTCTTGCCAAGTATAGCAGTAATTTGTTTTTCTCTTTGCTTGGAAGCCCTACAGCTCTATAGCTAGATGCCTGATTTTAAGCGTCGGAAAGTGATTGAATAAAAATATTGGCACTGGGGCTGAGAGGGATTTTCCTTTAATTGGGCTGAGAAAACTGCCGACGACGTAACCATCAACTGATTGACTAAGAAGATTTTTTTTCAAATTCGACAACTAGATGAGATCCCTCCTAAATTTCAGCACATAAGAAGAAGCTTGGACATTTCTGAGATAATTATTCATCATTCATGACCAAGATGCATTCACGGTGTTCAGACTCCACAAACCCAAATAAAAAACAATTGAATAAATCAGGATTTTTTTGGAGGTTTAAAATTCACAGTGAAAATCTGTCATTGAGAAGCCGAACCTCGCAGGTTGTCAAGTTAACCAACTGGGACGGAGCTACATAGCAAAGAACACCTCGCGGCGGTGCACAGGAATTGTGGCCAGCTGAACAAAAATCATCAGGTTAATTACACATTGAAAGAGAAACGAGGAGAAAATCAAGAGGAAATGGCCGAAGCACATCTATGCAATAATTTTCAAATGCAGAAAGATAGCTGTCAAATGACCGAAAGTGCATGGTGGTGGGCTACCCCCACCATAAGCCCACATGGGAGTCTTTTACGGCATCCATGAATAAAAGCATCAAGAAATCATAATTAACCACCTTAAAATCAACAACCTCTTTAGTCCTTGAACGCACAAGGCACTTGGTTGGTTTTATCGTGCATAGTCAGCGCAACTGTGCCTCGAATTTTCTGCTCAGATCTTTTAGCCAATAAACCCCACAATTTTTTATTGCGTGGATGATGTCGGAATGATTTTTTTTTCAACGAGTGTACCGAATAAACGCCAAAAGGAGAGAAGGAATAATTGCAAGAACCAAGTAATGAAAATCAAATCACCTGGCACCATGCACAACAATTCAACAGCTTTTTTGTTTGAACTAGATTAAAATAACATCAAGGATTTCAATAACACTTAATTCATATATTTTAAAGGAGGATAACTTAGCAAGCACAACTATATTGCGTGTAAGATATGGTATCTTAGACAACTCTGGCAACTCGGTAATAGGGTGAGATAACAATCTTACCATTTGAGACTGAAGATAAAAATTCATGAGCACATGAGTCGACTAAATAGTAGCTCATCACCAGCTACCTACTTAGTAACGAGGCAATTCTCAAAAAATAAAATGAGACAGGCCAAAAGCGCATACAGTTTCAAAGTTGGCGGTTTTCAATACAAACAAAGATATAACTAGGCTCCATCTGGCTGGACAAAGGGGTTGGCAATCTCATCTGTACCATCAGTTGGTGACACCAGCATCACAGCAGTTCCCCTGCAAACCTGTAGCAAAAATGAAACATTCTCCTCTTTATCTCCATGCTTCCTATGTCATCTAGGGTCAAACGATTCATTTGCAATCCCACAACACCTCTGGTCACAATAAATTTCAAAACATATTCGCCAGTCCGGGATCATATGAAACTAGACCCTTCCTGTGAATGTTTAAATAGAATAACCAAGATCAAAAGAAAACATACAATTAGGCCAAGGCGCCTTGTCTGATCAGTGGTCTTTAGCGGATCATCAGCATCTGCAACCCAATGAAAGGAAATAAAAATCAATGCTGTGAATAGCACATGCATAATGGTATAGACAAAGCTTCAGCATTTAGTGAGGGTGAAAGTGACTTCAGTTGCACAGTTCAATAAAAATGTTGCTAAAGTTAGAGCATATTGGTGCTCAACATTTTTGATATTAGACTATTGTCCATTTCAAGATGATCTTGGTGACATAGAAGTAACTGGTGAGTTGCATGACATGGCAGGCCACTCTACAAATCCCCAGTGCCACAGTGCAATTCTGGAGCTAACACTATTATAACATAATAAACACTCAAATGAAATGATAGTAGAAAGGTGTTGGCTGTTGTTAATATGAATTAAATTGAATGGAATGACAACTTTCCATGATTCAGGTGACAGGATAACAGAGCCACCTGGAGGGATGCTTGAAAACAAGTCCAGGCAAGTGTTCTTTTAGTCCAAATCAAACTAAATATGGCTGGACACATGCATTAAATCACTGATACAAATTGTTACCTCTTAGAAATTCTACTGCTTCATCCAGGACAAGGTTTAGTAATTGGTCATATCCCTTCAAAGTCCCTGTCACTGAACCCAAAAGAGCAACAGTTTAGTCTTGCATACCACAGATAGAAAGTGCTAATGTTTTATTTATGAAAGATCTGGAAGCTCTCTCTAACTTAAGTAGTGCCAGAATAAAATTTTTTCAAAGATCTGCCAAGATATTTGCTGGTGACAAAGAAGAATTACACAAGGTTATTCTTTCTTAGTTATACCCAAACTCTGTTATTAACTCAACAACCACGCTCTTATTCTCAAACATGTGTCCCACACCCATCTACACCATACAATTTGAAGCATGGCTTGTGCTCCAACTTTTATGTTCTTATGACCAACTATGAAACCACATCCTAAATCTTCTAATTCCGAACCTAAAATCATAAAATCTACACAGAAAATAAAGGCTAGCAGATCTCTAATTAAAAAAAAATAGATCATCTGTAAAGATCAAATATTACCCCCCGAAAAATGTAAAGTGGTTTCCAGTGTTGAGTTTTGAAAAGGTCCTTCCATAGTCCATACTAGTTATCCGCTTTCCTACTAACAAAAAGAAACAAACCTGGTGTCTAAAACTCAAACAATAGGGATCTTGTCTGGCCCTTTACACCCAAGTTGTGAAAAGTTGAACATTACAGTATTGCACATCACACTAGGTTTAAGTAAATACACTACACGTCCTCTCATTTTTCCTTTATTTAACCTAATCACCCCAAACAATACCAAACAATGCAAAAACAAATCATAATCCAGAAATCCATATCCATAAAATCTACATTAAAAAAGAAGAAGCAGAAAAGTTAAAAAAGTAGTGACCTTGTCTACCACCAGTGAGCTTGACTTGAACACCCTTGTCCACGAACTTAGCCAAATCCAATACTGTTTCTTTCCTCCCTGACTGAAATCACAATTAGTTACACATATTAAACCCTAATCACAAAATCAACAATATAACACACAGTCTCAATCCATGCTTACCATCTTATCTGATTAACTATACAGCTCCTCTTTACACAACAATCCAATAATCCTAGACTGATACAAAATGAAGAAGAGCATAAATGCGTAGACAGCAACGAGAAATATATCCACAGAAGAAAAGTTGTTAAATAAATAAACAAAAAAACTACGTAAAATACTTGCTTTTTCTCGGTGAGTGAAGCGTGCCCTAGATTTCCTCTCTTTCTGTGTCCTCCTGTGCTTTTCCCGCTTTGCTTGCACACTGAAGTAAAAACCACAACGCTATTTGTGCTAGTCGGGGTAGAAAAGAGAGGTTTCGACTCCCGGCTTCTTTTACTTTGGCCCAATGACAAGCCCATATGTATGGTTTCCTTTGGGCCCATATAGGAGCAGACCCAGGAAACAAAAGTCTAGGGCTTTTTTAGTAACGCAGAAATCCAAATGACAAAATTAGCCTCCGACATGAGGGTATATACGCAGCAGTTTTGTGAGAAAACGAGGCTCTGTAATTATTTTAGGGTGGCCTGCGGCGGTACTAGGGTTTAATTGTAGCAGCCGATAGGAGGAAGACTGTGTTTCTGGGAATAGCTGAGCTGCGAAGATGCCGGAGAAATCAGGAAAAGGAAGAAAGGAAGAGGTTATCACCAGAGAATACACCATCAACCTTCACAAACGCTTGCATGGATGGTATCTCACTCATTCACTCTCTCATCATTTATTAAAAATGGTCTAGATCTGATTTAAGAACAGTTTAGTTTCATCTTTAATTATTGTTAAATTTGATTGATTGGTTCTATTTGCCATGTTTCTTTTCTTAGTTATTGATATGTTCGCTGGACCGTGTAAACCAACTAATCTTGGTTAGATTGGAAAGCTGAGGGTATTGATTTTATTAATCAGCAACGAAAGAGTACAGTGCCCAATGACAATCCCCTGTGATTGCAAATCGAATACCTTAGTGAATATGTTAAGATAATTAGAAGCAACAAAAGTTCGGGGGGTTGCATATAATACGAGATCTGTTTATGCTCTTGTTTGCTATTTTCTCATCATCTATTTTTTTTCTAGATGGAGATGTTGCGTGTGACTGACTTGCAGCTTTGGTTGTCATCGTTGTTTTTTAGCTTTTTGCTTGTGATATAAATATGAAAATGTTTTCTTTATACTTGTTTGTGTTTAGATGTTGGCTGGATTGTTGTTAAATTCTTCACAGCTTAATATCATAAAATGATTTTATACCCTTTCCAATTTGCTATCTCCCTTCTTTAGGTTTTTGTTGTATGATTTGTTTTCCCTTCTGCGTTATTTTCTTAACATGTGATGTGAAAACATTTTCAGAGTACAATCCTGGGTATTTTGTTGAAACTAATGGTGTGCTCTGTGCTTTTGAATGTGACACCCAGGGATGTTCAAGCTGTAAAGTAACGAAGTTTAAACCTGCTAGATGTCTAATTGATGCAATTGAATAAGTTTTCTGAAGTTGTGCTCAAAGCCTTCTTTTAAAAAAAAAAATTGATTTCTCATTGCTAATCTAGATTTATAGATTTACTGATGTGATGTGTTTCGATAACTCTGTGAACTAAATTTTGTTTGATTTCTATTTGAAGCACCTTCAAGAAGAAGGCTCCAAAGGCCATCAAGGAGATAAGGAAGTTTGCTCAGAAGGCCATGAAGACAACTGATGTCAGAGTTGATGTTAAGCTAAACAAGCATGTGTGGAGCCGAGGTATTAGGAGTGTGCCAAGGAGAGTTCGTGTTCGCGTTGCAAGGAAGAGGAATGATGAAGAAGATGCCAAGGAAGAATTTTATTCCCTTGTCACTGTTTCAGAGCTTCCTCCAGAGGGATTTAAGGGGTTGGGCACCAAGGTCATTGATGACGAAGAAGAGTGAAAGTAACCTGCCTCCCTAGTGTTCTATGTTAAGTTGCAGTTTTGGCTATATTGTTGATTCATCCAGTGAATTTCATTTTGTTTTGGATTCTCTTGGAGACATCTTTAGCAAAGAAAGTATCCTTGACGTTTTATTTATGCATTCAGAGTTTTGGTTGATGTTTAATTGGGTATTAAGTTTCTTTAATCAGCCCTTGCCTCTACAAGTGAACGCGATTTTGTGTGTATCTGCGAATGTCATCTTAACTAGGCTGGCATCATAATTCATCATTTCGTATTTAAGAAAATGAATGGCTGTTATACATATTAGATAAATTGCTTCGCGATGTTCATGTGCGGTTCCATTGGCGTTCAGTTGTGCGATAGGATGCCGTCGATGTTAATTTGGTCGAGTTTTCAAATACTTTGGCAAGAACTCTACTATGTAATCTTTTCGTGTGAGCAGAAGTTTGTCTTGTGAAAGTTCAATTCTGAACCTTGTTTCCTTTAGTGGGTATGCAGCTAACTGTATTGCAAGAGATCTGCTACCGCTAAAGCCTACTTGTAGTGCTAGCTCGCGTGCTATTGAAATGGAAATGGATTTTAGCACGCACAAATTATGAAGTCTCCTGTCTAGGATTGCTGTCCAGATGGGTTTTTTTAGAAACCTAATACTCAACCTTCAACATTTTTTAAGTGCTGTTGTTTCTTTCAGTTTGCTGGAAGTTTATTTTTTATGATTTTTTTAATCTTAATTTTTAATATTGGCCTAATTAAAAATTGAATTTTGTATTTTTTTTTGTAAAGTTATCTTGTATTTATGATCTAAATTGTGGGTTTGACATATTAACTTAAGTTGTTTTTGTAGTTTTTTTTTTAATTGATTTTTTTTTTAATTTTATTCTCCAGGTTGATTGATAACTATGTTTTATAATTTGTTTTGATTTGTTTTCAATGAGGTTATCATAGTTTTATAACCCGGGCTACAAATTTAACATGTTAACCCGAGTTAACTTAAGTGAATTCAATATATTGTTATTTTAATGTTAAAAAAAATATAATCTTGAAAATATTTTTTAGTCAAATTATATTTTTACAAGTCATTTGGGTTATTTTTTGACCTGTAAAATCAATTCGGTCACATCGGGTTAATCCTCACATGTTTTAATTTTTTTTCAACTAAAAAAAATTAGCAACATCTAAATATTTTTTATTATTATTTAAAAAATAAAAGTAACCTAAATCGCAGCATGATGCAGGTGAATAGTCAGTATATCATAAGAAAATAGGGAGCAATCCACAGGAAAGTTATGGATTAGGCTCCTTTATGCATCCGGTGCCTTTTGCGTGTGTTCTTAACAGCTTCCCAATTCAATCTTTATACATTAAAGAGAAAAGCTAAAATATGTGGGATAGTTATTGTATATATACTTTGTTCACTGTGAATTGAAATAGTATGAATTTATCATTGAAAAAATATCTTATATTATTGTTTTTTTAGGAGTAAAATGATATTTTTCTTTTGTTTATTTGTCACTTGAGAATTGTTTAAAAATGTCTGTCTTTTTGTTTTTGCACCATAAAATTACTTTGCCAACCTTAAAAGCAAAAATTCTTTTTACTTTGGTCGATGGCCTTTTCAACATTTTGCCTTTTCAATATACAATAAAGTTACAGATTTGATCTTGAAGTTAAAAAAACAATAAGCCATTGACACGGAGGTATTGGTGTCTTTTCATAGTAGTTATTTTGTAATTACTAGTTTGGTTGAGGTGATAATATAATTTACTATTTTTTAAATTGAAATGGTTGTTGACTTGTGCACGCGTCAGTGCATAGAAGGTGCCGTATATTTTAGATGATGTGTGTTATATCTCTTTGTGGTTGAAAATATGCTTTCATCATCTCATTTATTTCTTTGTCGTGTCATTTTCCTTGATGGGTGACACATGTCATTTATAAGTTGTTGGTTTATCGCGGATGACTCTTTTTTTTTTCCTTTCATTTTCCTTTCTCATTCCTAAAAAGCTAAATTTGACCCTCATTGTTGTTTCGGAATCCATCATTTTGGTTTTGATTTTATTTTCCTTTTTTTTATTGAAGTTTTATTTGTTTTCAATTTAATTCTTCAATTATAGTTTGTATATATAATTTTTTTTTTATTTTGTCCTTTGCTTTTGATTTTTTATTTTTTTTTGACATTTTTTTTTGTCAAAATTAGTTTTCAATTTTATCCTTCAAGTTAAGTTTATGATTTTTTTTCAATAGCAATATTAATACTAATTTCAGTTTGATCTTTCTTCTTTTGATTTCTTGTCAAATGACAAGTTTTTTATGATTTTTAGTTTTATCATTCAAATCAAATTTGTGTTTTTTGTTATTTCAATAGCAGTAATGATAACAACAACAACAACAACCACAACAACAATAACAATGATAATTGTGATAATAACAATAATATTAATTATGATAATTATAGTAGTTGCAATCATAGTTGTCAAACCCCGCTTGGGGGTTGGCTCGACCAAGGAGCTAGGTCATATGTTATATGGATTAACCCGAAAAAATTAATTAAAAATATTTAAAGTTTTAATATTTTATATGAAAAAATTAAGAAATAATTCATGTAAATATAAACTATACATGCTGTAAATAATGAAGTTTAAGAGAATATTTCAAAAAACATTTTATCACATATTGAAAAAACATAATTTTTTAATTGTGAAGATAGAGTATATATACTAAAAGGCTTCAGATTTCACATTGAAAAAATTACTTGTAAACATAGAGTATATATATTAAAGGGTTTCAAATCCTTCAAATCTCACATTTTAAAAAAATATTATATTATCCTTTTAAATTAAGGTATTTAAATCAAAAAGTTTTTTTTTATCCAATATTGAATTTTTTTTTTAACACAGAGTATATATACTAAAGGGTTTCAAATTTCACATTGAAAAAATAAAATATTTTTCTAGAATTTATATAGTGAACTTTGAAAAGGGTTAATAACCAATTTAAAAAATATGAAAAAAAGGGTTTAGGAGAAAAATCACATTTGAAAAAAAAAGGGGGTCTCATCTGGATTTGCCCGGGTCGCTCACGTTCAACCAGGTTTTTGCATTGACAGGTCTTTTACCTTACCTGGATCGGTCCAACCACCTAGTCGACTGAGTCCTGAGTTGACCCGCAGGGCCGGTCCAAGTTTAATAATTATGATTGCAACAATAATAATAGTGGTAGTAGTAATGATATTAACAATATTACTATTACTATCACCATTAATAATAATAATAATAATAATAATAATAATAATAACGGTGGTGGTGGTGGTAACAACGGTGATAATAAAAACAAAATTAATAATAACATTAATGGTAATAATAATAATGAAACCACTAACAATAATAACAATACTACTTAGTTGTTATAACAATTGTAGCAATAATAATAGTTTTTTATGATAATAACACAACAACAATAATAATATTAATAACAGTAATAATTGTGATAATAATGAAAATAATACTACCATTAATAATGTTAGTAGTAATAATAATAGTAACAAATAATAATATTAGCATGATAGTAGTAATAACAATGATGATGATGATGATGATAATAATACTAACAATGATAATAATAGTGATAATAGTAGTGTATTAAGATAATAACGATGATGATAATAATAGTAATAGTAATGATATTAATAGCAATAATAGTTTATTATGATGATAATAGTGATTATGATATCAACAATCATGGTAATAATAATAATAATAATAATAGTGGTGGTGGTGATATCAATGCTATTAATTTTAACAATAATAGGAATAAATAGCTATAATGATGATGATGATGATGATTATGATATTACTTATTATTAACAATAGTGATAGTAATAGCTGTAATAATAGTAACAATGATAGCAATAAAGATGATAATGATATTAGCGATAATTCATTATTCAAAATTAGATTTTTTAGGGATCAAGTTTCATAGTTTTTCAATGTATGATATTTTTAATTTAATAATATGGATTGCGAGTTTGAAAAGTTAACGTGTTCCAACATTTATTTTATATTTTTTGTTTTATTGTTTTTTTTTTTAATTTTCATCTTTTAACATTAATTTTTTAAAATAAAAACTGTTCATCCGAGTTTTCTTTAAACCTAATGAACAAACCAATTCACATGGAGTTAGTTTTTAAATAGTCTGAGTGGAAACTCATGTCAAGGATTCAAGTCAAGAGATTTCAAGATTTATCTTCTTGCTCGTGTTTAATAACACTATAAAAAAATTTTCCTTTTTTATATATTTTTTTAAAATAGTTCGACCTGCATTAGAGTGCGGGTCAATGGACTAGTATATCTCGTGCTAGCGAGTAAATATAATAAAATATTTTAAATTGTATCTAATGATTTTAAGTTATTTAATTTTAATTACAATATTTAGAGTTTCAAATTGTAACATTATTTTTATTATAATTAATATTTCAACATAATAAATAATAATAAGATAGCCAATAATCATTTAATATAAAATCATTATAACTTGAAAATTACTCTCACAGTAAAAAAAAAATAATATTATGTTTATAAAATTTACAACGTCTTGGTCACCTCAATAATTCATCAACTTAGAATTTATCTTGAATAAAAATCAATGATAAAATTCTATTTTTTTCTTCTAAAACAAAATTATTTCAAGAATTCATTTCTATATTTTTTTGGATTGACTACCTAATCAACGACTTAGAGCGTGTTTGACAGTGTGATAGCGGTTGCTTTTCAAATAGCTTTTCGTGCCGAAAAGCATGCCAATAATGTTTTTTTATTTTTTAAAAATTATTTTTAACATCAGCACATTAAAACGATCTAAAAAGTACAAACCAAACTCAATTTTAACAAAAAATAAAAATTCAAATTTAGGTAAAACACAGGTGCAAACGCAGTACCAAACGCTACCTTAAGTTCCAAGTTGAATTGATTCCGAGTTACGTTTTACTAGCATGAAAATACTATAAAAGCACTGTGATATAAAAAATGCCTCTATTTGGACAACAAAGAATAAATCCATATTTTAAGTTGAAATTCGGTGAGCTGGTCCTTTATCAATTCACTAAAGGGCCCAACCAGTCCATTGCCGCGAGGGAAAGCAAATCGTGCCCGCGAAGCTTTTGCTCTTGACCATTTTAATGGACAATTAAACCCGCCACCGCCTGCTCAAAATTTCACAACGTCAGATCTAACCACACCGAATCCATTCTATTCAATTACATAAGGTAATCCCTATTTTTCTCTCTATCAACGCTGTACCCCTTCCATTTCCTTATCTTCATTCCCCGTTTGTTTCCCGAGCAAACGAGGTAAAAAAAAATAAAAACCCTCCATTTGCAGAATTTAAAACCTTTTTTAGGTTATGTTGCTTAGTTTCTCATAATCAATCCTTTTATTTTAACTGCATTTCACGCCATTGTGTAATCAAGTTGGTTTTTTGTGCTTTGAGGATCTTCAAAATTTACAGGATTTCTATCCATCTTGTTAGAAAAATGAAGGGCGACCTGGAGTGTTGTCCGAAACTAGAAAATGGCGATGTCAAGTATGTGTCTGGACTCAGTACTATACTGGTAGCAACAATCCAGGAGGCGAAAGATAGGATCTCTCAGATAGAATACATATTTTGCAACCAGCTTTACCCGAATTTCCAAGCGAAATCCAAGAGTTTGCAGAAGATTTATGCGGATGCGGAAGGGGCGTGGAAAGAGAAGGAAAAAGATCTCTTGGAGCAAATTGAGAAACTTCGAGTTGAGAAGCAGGAAGTTGTTGAAGGAAACAAGGTTGAGAAGGAAAAGCCGAACGAGAAGGCAAATGCGCTGCTTGCTGCTACGCTAAGAAATCGAGAATCTAGAATTGATGAGCTGGAACAGGAGGTTGTGAAGAAGTCTAAGGAAATTGACGAGGGGATGGAATTACAGAATAAGCTACTCCAATTGGTTCAAACGAAGGCGGCTATGATAGTGGATAAAGGAAGGGAATTGAAAAGGAACGAAGGGAAGAGCAATGAGCTGCTTGCTAAAGTGAAGAGCTTAGAGAAAAATGTTGAAGAACTGCAAGATGAGGTCAGGAAGAAGTCGGAGAAAGTAGCAGAGAAAACAGAGTTGGCAAACAATTTGAGCAAGAGAGTAGCAGAGAAAACAGAGTTGGCAAACAATTTGAGCAAGAGAGTTTTGTCTCTGTTGTCATCGTTTGAGGATAATGAGAAGTTGAAGACTGAGAATGAACAACTCATGCACAAAGTAGAATGTCTGGAGAAGAATCTTAGTGGACTTAAAAACAAGCTCAGGGAGAAAACGGAAGAAACTGAAGGGGGAAGAGTACTGCAAGCAGAATTGCTTCAACAAATTGATATGAACGCTGTAGAAATCTTGAAGCAAAAAGAACAGCTGGACATGTCCGAGAATGATAAAAAGGAGCTCTTGGAAAAAGTGAATGGGTTAGAGGAGAAGGTCAATGAGCTACAGGAAAATCTAAGTAGCAGTGGTAAAGAGGCTGAAGGAAAGGTTTCGTACGATAAACTTCTTCACAACATTCAATTGAAGGACTCTGAGTTATTGGCCGAGAAGAGGAAGATGAGGGATTTGCATGGTCATTACATGAAGTTGAGGTCTCAATACAACTACCTCTGCACAAAGTCTGGTCTTACTATGAAGAATATGCTCAAAGACAAACTAGAAGACGAAAGTAGTTCCTTCAAGCATCAGCCGACAACTTCATCTGGTAAGGTTTTATTGATTTTTTAGTTCAATTTTCTATAAAGCGGAGAGGAACTAGACGATTGAATTTGACAAAATTAGCTTTCTTGCTTATTGATTTCGTTATTCTGAGTACAAGATATAGAGATACAAGGAACTAATTTAGGAAGCTATTTACTGCCTACACAATATCTTCGGCTACAATCATGTTTGTCCCTTAAGAGAAGGGATTCCTAAGTCTATGTTGGCTAATTGCATAACTCACGCCAACACTCCCCCGCAAGTTGGTGAGTAGATGTCCCTAACACCTAACTTGTTGAGTGAGTTGTAAAAGTTTCTACTAGAAACCGCCTTGGTAAGAATATCAGCCAGCTGATCTTCAGATTTGACAAAAGGGAACTGAATAACCTTTTCTTCCAAGTTCTGCTTGATGAAATGTCGATCTACCTCCACGTGCTTGGTGCGATCATGTTGAATTGGGTTGTGAGATATGTCGATGGCAGCTTTGTTGTCACAGAATAAATTCATTGCAGAGTCCGGAGGGAAACCAACCTCTGTTAGCAAACTTTTAAGCCAAATAAGCTCACACAATCCTTTCGCCATGCCTCGGAATTCAGCTTCAGCACTGGACCGTGCCACTACCTTCTGCTTTTTACTCCTCCATGTAACTAAGTTTCCTCCCACAAATGTAAAGTAGCCTGAGGTAGATTTTCTGTCTAGGATATTCCCTGCCCAATCCGCGTCCGTGTACCCCTCAATTTTTAGATGGGTGTTCTTGAAGAACATTAGTCCTTTTCCTGGTGATGACTTTAGATAGTGAAGGATTCGAATTACAGCACTCATGTGGTCTTCACTCGGATTATGCATAAACTGGCTTACTACGCTAACTGCGTAGGCTATGTCTGGACGAGTGTGAGATAAATAAATAAGTTTCCCCACTAGTCTTTGATATCTCACTTTATTTGCTGGCACCTGGTCTAAATATTCTCCAAGTCTATGGTTCTGCACGATCGGTGTATCCATAGGTTTACACTCGAGTAATCCCGCTTCTGTCAATAAGTCTAGTACATACTTCCGTTGAGAGAGAAATATACCCTCTTTTGACCTTGCCACTTCTATTCCCAGAAAGTACTTAACTCCTCCCAAGTTCTTCATTTCAAATTCAGTAGACAGTTGTTCTTGTAGCCTTGAGATTTCCTTGTCATCATCTCCTGTAATTATCATATCATCCACGTAGACAATTAATGCTGTCACCTTGCTTTGTCGATGCTTCAAGAAGAGAGTATGGTCTGAGTTGCTTTGATGATAGCCATACTTTCTCATAGCTGAACTAAACCGGCCAAACCATGCTCGCGGTGACTGTTTTAGTCCATACAATGCCCTCTCCAGTTTACAAACAATTTTGGACTCCGCAGATACTGTACATCCCGGCGGAATATCCATGTATACCTCTTCTTCGAGGTCGCCATGAAGGAAAGCATTTTTTACATCTAGTTGATGTAGTGGCCAGTCCAAATTTGCTGCAAGAGACAGTAATACTTGAACAGTATTCAGTTTAGCTACTGGTGAGAAGGTTTCTGTGTAGTCTATGCCATGCGTCTGAGTAAAACCTTTCGCCACCAATCTCGCCTTGTATCGGTCAATTGATCCATTTGCTTTGTATTTTATAGAGAAAACCCATTTGCATCCCACCAATTTTTTTCCTTCCGGTAATGGAACCAACTTCCAAGTATTATTTTTCTTCAAGGCTTCTAGCTCTTCTTGCATTGCTTCTGCCCACTTTGGATCAAATAACGCCTCCTCAACACTGCTGGGAATATGGCAAGATGATAGTGTTTGAGTGAAGTTCTTGAGCAGCTGGGAGAGACCTTGAGTAGATACATAGTTTGCAATTGGATATTTGGACTTTCTGTCTTCTTCCTCTGGGGAGTATCTATTCGGTGGTTTCCCACGATTGTGTCTAAAAGGCAACACATAACTAGTAGAAGAGTCTAGAGTATTAGCATGTAAAGTTGCAGTAGGGGTACTCACCTCAATGACATTCTCAGTAGGAGGAGGGATGTTGGGCACTGAGGAGTGAGGGGACTGTATGTCATTTCCAGGCTCTCCATTTCTCAATTCGACATGCTCAATTTCTGGTTGCAGTCCATCCTCTCCATTTTCAGTTCCATGCTCAATATTGCGATTCATTGGTTGTTCATCTTCTCTGTTTCCAGTTCCATGTTCAGTGCTGCAATTAACAGTTATATGCTCGATGTCATGCTCTGGTTGCACCTCATGCAGTTCATCATCTTGGTTTCTAGTTTCATGTTCAGTGCTGCTATTTCCAGTTCTATGCTCAGTGTCATGCTCACAGTTATGTTCACGGGTCATCAACCAATTCGGCTCTTCCACTTGAGTAATCTCCCCCTGAAGTGAAGAATTGGGAATAGGTGAAGGGAAAAAATTTTCAGACTCAAGGAACGTAACATCCATGGTGGTGTAGGTTCGGTTTGTTTTGGGGTCATAACACCGAAAGCCTTTTTTATGCAAACCACACCCCAAAAACAAGCACCTAACGGCACATGGTTCCAGTTTTGTGCATTGGTTCTTATGGAGGTGGACAAAAACAACACACCCGAAGATTTTTGGAGGAAGCATCAATATTGAGGGAAGGGATATGTGAGTAGAGAGGGTTTGTAAAGGGGTTTTAAAGTGTAAGATTTTAGACGGCATACGGTTGATTAAGTATACTGCAGTAGCCACAGCATCCCCCCAATAGCAACTTGGCACCATTGCTCCAATGAGCAGAGCACGGGCTGTTTCTAATATATGCCGATTTTTCCTTTCGGCAATACCGTTCTGCTGTGGTGTTTGGGAGCATGAGGTCTCATGGAGGAGGCCATGTTGCTGGAAATAGGCCTGAAATCTTTGGTTGATGAATTCCCCACCATTATCGGAACGAAAAATTTTGATCTTGGAAGAGAATTGAGTCTGAACCATTGCATGAAATGCTTGAAAAACAGAAAAAACTTCATCTTTGGTTTTATGCTGATAAAGCCATGTCATTCGAGTGCAGTCATCAACAAAAATTACAAACCAACGATGCCCAGAGGAAGTAGTAACCGGGGATGGTCCCCACACATCTGAGTGTATCAACACAAATGGAGTATTAGTTTTATTCAAGCTGACTGGATAAGAAACCCGATGGCTTTTAGCCTTGATACATGTATCACATGTGAGGTTGGCATGTTGCAACCGTGAAAACAAAGATGGAAGTAGATGCTGGAGATAGCCAAAGGATGGGTGCCCCAAACGCCTATGCCAGAGCCAAATTTGTCGTTCATGACTACTGGTTTGATGGTGCATGTGATTTGCTTTGCCAAGGCTGAAGTCATCCAGGTAATACAGTCCCCCCCTCTTAGTACCACGCCCAATAATCTCCTTGCTGAGAACATCCTGGAGGAGGCAAAAAGTAGAGTATATCAATACAACGCAATTAAGTTCTTCAGTAATTTGACTCACAGACATCAACTTATTAGAGAGTGAAGGAACAAGAAGTGTGTGGGATAACGAGAGAGAGGGAGACAGGGGCACGGTTCCAGCCCCTGTGACTGGGTACGTTTCCCCGTTGGCATTAGCAATGCAAGACCTCCTTGGCTGAGTTATGTTGGAGAAGTCATGTGGATCATATGTCATATGATCCGTTGCTCCGGAGTCAATAATCCACGCATCATCATGTTGAGTACTGGAGCTGGAAAAAACATAACCACAATTACCTTGATCTGGGATAGAGGTAGAAGATTCAGCCGATGGAATAAGGGATAGGTGAGGGTCAGTTGTGGCTATTGCTGCTCTACCCGGGGTGCTTGCAGATGCAGTAGCATTTTGTTTCTTTCGAGCCTGCAATTCACGCCACCAGTCTGGATAGCTATGCAATTTGAAACAAGTGTCCTGGGTGTGTTTTGTACTCCCACAATGAGTGCATTTGCTCCCATCAGAATGGCCTTTGAATCATGAGGATGATCCAGGTTTCAGCGAGAGTAATGGCTGATTCGATCTCACGCCTTTGATGGCCATAACAGCCCCGCTAGTCACTGCTTCTGCTCCTGACACCATCACAGATTGTCTAAGATCTTCCCTTCGAATGTGAGCATATGCCTGCTCAATTGAAGGGAAGGGTTTCATGCGAAGAACATCACTTCGAACATGATCCAGTCGATCATCTAATCCGTCTAGAAACATGTACACTTGCTCTTCCTGTAGGATGGAGTGGTATCTTTGTATGTCGGTAGTGCATTCCATTGGATTTGGTCGACGAAAGTCAATCTCTCGCCATAAACCCTGTAGGTTATTATAGTATTTCTCTATAGATCCGCCTGCTTGTTTCAATTGAGATACACGACGTCTAAGTTCGTATACCTGTGAGGTGTCCGTTCCATCAAAGTATGTAGTGGCAGCAGAGTCCCATACTTGCTTAGCTGTTGGATAGCGAATAAAATTCACAACCAAGGACTGTTCCATGGAGTTGATCAACCAACCTTTCACCATGGCATTCTCAGTGCGCCACTTACGAAAGAAGAGGTCTGTTTCTGGTGGTTGAGGGTAGTCTCCATTGATGTATCCCAGTTTGTCTTTTCCAGAGATGTACATCTCCATAACCTGAGACCATAACCCATAGTTTGATCCATCCAACCTGATATTGCTTGGAACCATCGGGGAATCATTGGGAGAGGTTTGAACCCTTGTCAAGACCTCTGTCATTTTTGATGTCAGATTATCAAGAATAGTTTCAGTGGAGTCAGCCATGGAGGCTAAACAAAAAGAAGAAAAGAAGGAAAAGAAGGAAAAAAGCTTGATCAAAAAACAGGAAACCCAAGATCCTGCTCTGATACCATGACAAAATTAGCTTTCTTGCTTATTGATTTCGTTATTCTGAGTACAAGATATAGAGATACAAGGAACTAATTTAGGAAGCTATTTACTGCCTATACAATATCTTCGGCTACAATCATGTTTGTCCCTTAAGAGAAGGGATTCCTAAGTCTATGTTGGCTAATTGCATAACTCACGCCAACAGAATTTAGTGGTGATTTGCTAGTAGTTGTAGCTTGGAAGAGAAGTATAAATTGGTGAATTTTTCTGGTAGTTGCTTCAAGATTGACATGTATGTTTATTCTGTTTTTCTCTGAATTTGTGGTGCTCGTGCTTTATAAAATCCTGCAATGAAAAAAGAAGAAGAAAAGAACACAATCTTCAGGGCATGCTTTGTTGTTTATAATAAATTGCATGTACTTCTCTTCCTGATACTAACCAATCTTCCGTTGCTTGGTATTTTAGACGGTGGAAACAAAAGTGTAAATGCATCTGCAGCATCTTGTGAGACGAAAGAAGTCAAAACTGAAAATGAATTCAGCGATGGCTTGGTGGACAATAAAGTTGTGATATCAATTCCAATCGCAAACTTCAAATCTCCTACTTCTATTTTTGTCGCACCAAAATGTCCTCCCACTGTAAAATCCGCTCAAATAATTGGCACAAAGAGACCTGCATCTAGTTGGATAGATACTAGATCGCATCAAGGCAAAGATGGTCCTGACCCTCATGATGATTTCCTTGATACCCCATTGGAGAAACTCAGGGCAGACTTGGACAAAACCATGGAGGAAGAAGTTCAGGATCTCCACATTGTACTTCAAAATGATAAAAACATGGACCCTAGCAGTTCGGGTGATGAAACGCAGGATATAAATATTGATCGTAACCTACGGGAGCAGCAGATGCCAGTAACAATAGGTGGCAAAAGAGGTTTCAAGTATGTTGAACCAGTTCGAAAGAAAGCTGAGCGGCAAAATTTGAAAGGAGTTGAATGCAAGCAGTGCAAAAAATTCTATGACGCAGTTCTCCCCAATAATGGAGGTGATGGTAATAAGCAGAATGTCCGCTGTGAGCATCATGATGGTGTTTCTAGGCATCGATACAAGTATGTTCCTCCCATGACTCCTGAGGGATTTTGGAATATTGGATTTGAATCTGAAATGTGATCTTGAGCTTCAAATGTCTTAACTGTTTATTCCGTTAATTTTAGTTTTAAGCCAATCTGGTAAATAACTGATAAATGGAAGCCCGTATCTTTTGAGCATCTGCAAGATCAATCCTCTTCCCCTGTTACCTGATGTGTATCAAAAGTAAAACTTAACATTAGGTTCCTTTTCTAGTTTACTATTGAGAGACCATTCCAATATGGAAATTTACTGTTCCTGAGCAGTTTTACAAAGATCTTGGTGATGTTCCTTAGGCTTCTTTTTATGCTAAGCATAGTCCTTTTACTGTCAGTTGGGATAGGAAATTCTTGCATGTTTTTAAACGACCTACAGTTGCTCAGAGATACAATTATGGTATTCTGCTTTATGACTTGTCTATTTTTCTGATACCAACTTCCTTTGCAGTTTTTTTTTTTTTTCCTTTGGAGTACTTTATAGGTTCAAAATCCAGGCTTCAGGTTTTGTTTCGATCTGCTAAGATTAGAGATGCTGTACCATGTGTAACATATTTCATTTTCCGTCGTGGCTGTGGCTTTTAGCTATTCGACAATACTTTAAAAGCTAATATTCCATATGTTATTTTTAGAAGCTAGAATTTGGAGCTTTTCAAAAGTCACAGTTTTCCTAAACGGATACCAATCTATGAACCTGGTCTAATAAATGAGGACGGAGCTCTGAACAAGAGGTAGAGGTACAACTTCCATTTTCTACTTGACGAGGTATAACAAGTAAAAAAATATAAAAAGAAGTCAAAAAGAAGGGGAAAGGAGGTGTTGTTTTTCCTATCCTTCCTCTGGGTCCAAGATGAAGAATTACTGAAATTTAATTTCTTCAGATGTCGGTGAGAGAACATAATGACTGAAACTGAGATAGCACAACACAAAACTTTGATGGAAATAAGATCAACGCCATTGGAATTATAAAAAATATTATATCAGCATATTATAAAAAATGTTCCAGAAAACTGTCCACCGGTTTTGGAATCGGGATTTGAAGATCAACGCAATTGGAATTATATCAAAAGCATGGATAGTCACCAGAGAAGTGTTGTGTTTTGCACTTTGATGGGAATCTTTGGAAGAAGGAAAGATACCAGGGGAATCTCAGCGTCACTAGTGGATGGTACGCGTTTCTGGATTTGGAAGGATGTTCAAGAAGTTACTTAGAATTGGCAGGTTTCATCATGTGCTGTTGGAAGATGTTTCTGTTACCATCTTAATGAAGGGTCATCAAAGAGGATGCCATTTTCGGAGGTAGAGTTCATGTTACCTTTTCTGTTCTGGTCTGTGAGGATGGAGGCTACTAGTCTGGTTCTCCTCAAAGCAGTAGAGAGAGACATCTGGTGCACCCTAGCAAATCAAAGCCTCTATTGCTAATTGGCTCCATCGGTGAGAAGGGTAGCATTGTTAAATGGGAATCATTTAGGAAGGTAAAATCTATTACTCAGGAACATGCATTGCTGTACGAGAGTCTGACCTCTGCTTCTGTCGTTACTCCTATTCCCACCAGCCATGGCAGAAATGCTGTGTGGGAAATATAAGTGCTATCTTTAATAAATGCATGCGCAAAAGTATGGATATGTTCTATCTTTATGCAAACAATAATTGGTATGTGCTACTGCTTGCTAGGAGCTTGCTCAAATCCAATGTATTGGACTGATTTATCTGAATTATGCATGGACTTCATTTATGAGACAAGTTGGTTCATAAGATCTTCTGTAGGCCAACTAGATCATCATGCTATTATCGTCAAACCTATTCGCAATATCAAACAATGGAAGAAATTGATTGATTTGTCCTTGCTCTTCTCTACAGTACCGAGAAAATCTGCAGGTTTCAGAAAGTGGAGCAGTAGCTAAAGAAACCCAGGAACCTTATTTACTCGTGGATAATTATTTTCAAGTTTAGAAAGATACATGCTTCGATTTCTGTTTCAAGTGCCCAAGGCCTTCAAGAACAACAGCAAAACTAAGAAAATAATTTATAAGCGAATCTTTACATGCGAATGATGTCGAATATCTTTATGATCCTACTGCTGTTGATCACGTGGATGCTGTTTTTGCCATGTTTGTTCTTTCGGATCCAAAGACTAAAAAAAACAAAGAGAAAGTGCTTGATATGTTCCTAATTACCTCACCCCGGAGTGATCAAATGATGCAAGAACTACCCCTTCATTATACAAATAATTTTAACGGTGCTTAGTAGTTAATTAATATTAAACGATCTTAATCTAACTTTCCCAAGAATCTCTGTCCATCTACCTCATGCTGCTTATCACGTGCATGCAACTGCCCTACGTTTTGTCCATTTCAACTTAGGATCAACAACAATAAAATCTAGAAATAACTCAACACTTTAGTACGATGATGATACTTTTACAATAACGACACTTTGACACATCTATGAAACAACATTCACCCGGTACCCCGGGAGAAAAACGAAACCCCCAATTTGACGCTTTATCGGCCGATCAATACATTAACAAGCCCTCAATGGGTTCCCGCAAAGACAATCATTAAAACTATACGAGGATGCTTCAAGGTGATCAAATGGTGACCCACCAGGAATTGGTCCGCAGAGATGGTTATGGCTTAAATCCAAATACCCCACATATGCTGCCGACGAAAGTGAACTGGGTATCGGTCCCTTCAAATTGTTGTACGACAAATCAAGAGCCATAAAGTAAGATTTCGGCCCAAAAGCATCCGGTATGTTACCTTCAATAGCATTCTTGCTCAAGTTCAACATCCCCAAACCGGTACTACTCAACAAAGATTGTGGCAATGGACCGGAAATCATGTTACTATCCAAGTTAAGCGTAGAAAGAACCGGCATGCTGCCTATCCAGTCTGGTAGCCAACCCGATATCTGATTAACAGACAAATCCAAGTCTGCAAGCCGATCCATAACCGATATAGAGCTTGGTATGGCTCCACTTAGCTGGTTTTTACTCAACAATGCACGGCTAAGCATTTTCAAGTTACCAAAATCAGAAGGCAACTGACCAGTCAGCATATTGTTGCTAAGATCCAAATGCTTCATGTTTGGCAACTTTGTAAGTGACGAAGGAATCTCTCCAGTGAGTCCGTTATCGGCAAGATTTAAAACCGTGAGTCTCTGTAGATTCCCGATATTAGCAGGAATCTTGCCAGAGATTTTGTTACCTACGAGATCCAAGATTCGGAGATTACTTAAAGAAACAACACATTCAGGGATTTCACCTGAAACTCCTTTCCAGTCTGCTAGAATGAGAGTAGAGAGTCTGTCAAGTTTGCATATTGAAGGGTTGATGGAACCTGTCATGTAACCTGACCTGCCAGCTTTTTCGAAGATGGGGTCTTCGGATTCACCACGCAGGTTGATGTCTGCGACTCTGCCCGTGGTGGGGTCACAGCTGATGCCGTACCAGTTGGAGCAGCAGTTGGTGCCTGCCCAGGTATTGAAGATGCCTAAGTATGGTTCATCGAGGGTAGACTTGAAGGCTTGTAACGCTGCTAGGTCTGATGGAGTGCAGCTGGAAGTGACGGGGATGAGGGTGAAGAGGAGAGTTAGTGTTGTGAGTAGTAACACACTCATCCCTGATGATTTTGAGTTTTGCTAGAGTAAAATGCCGGAGGAGGTGTTTTGCTAATTGCTAGAATATGGTAGTTTTGTGTTTTTAAGAGGAGGATGGCGGTAATGAAAACTGAGTGCGTTGAGAGAGAGATGATTAGGAGGGGAGAGGAGGTTGTGGAAGTTGGGAGACGAGGTTGCTTATATATATTTGTTCTGGATCAGTATGCCCTTGATATGTTGTCTAATTTACAGTTCAAGATCATACTGTGATCATTGCATTTTTTTTGATAAATAAATACTGTGATTAGTTGCTTGCACATGCACCAGCAGCTAGCACATTACATGATTTAGCTGCATTTGTTTCCTAATTCCGATTCCACGTTAGTTTTGTTTTTTTAATAATATAACACAATCTATATTTATCTACAGCTTGATCTTAACCCGAGAGCGGTTAATTGACATCTTAGAAAGAATAATTCTTGGAATCAACCATTAACTTTTTCTGCAGCAAACCTTCCAGCTCTCTCTCCTGGTGATATTATGATGATACACTACATTGCGATCAAATCCAGAAGGCAGGCAGGAAATATAGGTGAGGTAGGCCCATGAGGGACCGTAGCACATGCTTCCTCAGTCACCAGACAGGAAAGGTGAATCCAAAACACAAACGCCCCTTCTCCAGATTTGCAGTTTCTAAGCAAAAGGCTGCGTTTATAGCATTATCTGCTGCAAAATACAAAAACACGAAGACTTTCAGTTGAGAATGGACACTGGCTATATCGTCTACCACAATGGTACTAAGACCCTACCGTGATTTCACTATTAAAACCACCATCCTAATGATTAAGACGTTTTCTTGTATTTAGTTTTTACTTTTTCCAAAAGCAGATCTTGCCGTGTAAAACAAGTTTACTATAGCAAAAATAATCAGCAACGTAATCAGTGCTATTCATTAGTACTGGAAGATAATTCTTCTACCAAATTATGGGTTTACGAATTGATTAGGGATGCTGATACAATTCATCCCTTTGTAGCTGTGGAGCTGAGGACATCTGTCTTCTTTTCCCCTTTAGAAAGAGTCTCCGTATAAATTCCGGACCATTGTTCTTTCCAGGTCCATCAATGAAATACAAACTAACGACATGAGAGAACCTGCATTAATGTTTATAAGCTTTCCTGTTAAATGTCAGTCTTACCTAATCTTTAGGGGGCCTTTCTTTCAGTTCATGTCCCTCCATAAAATCACACCAGGCTCTCCTTTTCTGACAGGTTTTCCATTTCATAAAATCAAGGATGAAATCAGGCAGTGACTTGTATAGGACTGAGTTTGAGTTTGATACTGTACTATAAACATTAATAGTACATTACCATTGTCAGTAGCGCCTTTAAATCGTTTCTTTTGTTGCTAAAGATCTTACGAACCACGTAAAATAAAGGATAAATTTGAAATATTTTCTCCACTTTATTCAGCAATGCTTCTCTGCTGTAAAATTCTTACATTGACTTCATAGTCTCCAAAAAGTCTCATTTCTTTTTGGTAAACGATTAAGAAAAAAAAGTTTCATCCTGTCTTCTGATTTTTAATATAAACGGGCAATGAAATCCAATGACGAGCTCACCTTTTAAATTTTTTTAGAAGGAAATATGTGAGAACAGTATCAAAAAGACGAAAGAAAAAATATATAAAAAAGAGGACAATATTTGAGCGTATAAATTGCCTAAATGAAGGATACATGGGAAATGATCAACCATGAAAGAACGTGGAGCTGTCTTGATTAGAAAATCATGGAAAGTTTGAAACTTGTCGTGTGAAAATGGTCAACCTCCAACAGACACCTCTCCTCGTCAAAAGGAGACAATGCCATGAGATTTTAAATTGCGAAATCATCACAGAATAATATAATCCAACTGTTTCATGTCAGTGGAGAGACAGAGTCGCGGTAGCTATTTTGCATAATCACCTGTTTCATTTTTATATATTGAGTTTGCTCTGTTGTTGACCTGGCTACACCTATAGTAGCTTGTTTTATTCTTGGTGGTCGTAACAAACCCGATGAAAATATATATGTCTTGGGATATTCAGATTCAAGCACTTGTTTATCCATTCATGGACAAAGCACGTGTCTTGTTATGATTTCTTACAATTTCTGTATTGCACTGCAACTTTGTAAAGGGCAATTATAAAGAACGAAGCTCGAATGGAGTTTTTCTTGAACTTGAGGGCCTAGCTGTAGCCTTCATTCCAGAAGTTTGCAATTCATCAGGGAATCTTAATCGATAATTTGCATACAGTTGTGTTTCATGAAGAGCAAAGAAGCATTTAAAAGAACCACACCTCACCTATCGTCTCTCCTACAAATAACTGCTAACAAAATGATTATCAAATAAATGATTGGTTTTCTCACTGGTTTGCCAAAACCAAGCAATATATCCTCAGTGCCATGCTCGCAAGTTTCCGAGGGGAATTGAAGCTGCTCATAGCTCAACTGTCTAGAAGCTTCTTCTAACTCCCTCACCTACTTCATTCGGAAAAGAGTTCCCTCTTTCTGCCATGCCCACAATATTAAACAAGAAACATCCCTCAAAAAATAAATAAAGCATCATATACGTATTGAAACAGGAAGTTAAAGAGAGTATTTACGTACAGAGCAAGGAGGAGAGAAGCGTTCAGGTAATGAAAGAGAGTAGTTGAGATGCTTCTCGAGCTGTGGTAAGTAGAGCAGAAGCTCTTGAGTGGAAAGAAGCTGAAAGGTAAAGGGGCTATTGCATTTAAGATTTCTATGCTCCTACTTGTCTCCATGGAAATGGAATTTCCTCCAGGTTCTCTTGCATTTTCGGCTTCCTGCTTTGATGGAGCTGTACAAATGACTCCTTCAAGAATAAGAAATAACAGTCCCTCATCTTATTTTAAGTATCAATTTGATCCTCGAGATTGTTGGACAGGTGGCCTTAGCTCCCTACCCGCTACTGTTTTCTCACAAATAAAGTCAGAAATAGGATTTGACGAAAACAACATGGGGTAATTCTCTTCAAATATCATATATTATAATAAAAAAATCAATTTTATAATTGTCTATTCTATTAAAAAAATATTTTTATTCACATTATTATAGCGAGACTCACACTATATTATTTTTATTATTATTATTATTATTATTATTATTATTATTATCATGTTGAATTCTACTCTTATGTATTTCTTTCTTTCTTTAAAAAAAAAAAAAAGAAATAAAGAAAATGAGAAGGGAAATAGTATTTAGAGTACCGTAGCACATATTTTCTCAAAACCAAGGACAATAGTGTTACTTTTACTCTGTACATAAACGAAAGCAACACCTTACCCTCCTTTTATTTCCCCAACTTAGACGGTCCCTTCGAATTGAAAAAAAAAAAAAAAGGGGCTTAGCAGCCTTAGCTCATTCTCGTATCCTCCATTCTCTATGAAGCTCCCCAAAAGAAACAGAAAATCATCGAGATCGATCTTAGTAAAATTCACAAATTGACATCAACGCTCGAAATAAACCATTCAGGTACTACTTATTCACTTGTTTCAGATTTCATCTATTTTTTTTGCCAGATTTGATTTCTAGGGTTTCCGATTCTTTGTTTGAATTGTTTAATTTTTTCCGTTTGAATTATTTTTCTCTCATATCTCCCGTACCTGAATTGAATTCATGTCAGTTTATTAGAGTTAGTGATTGATTATATCCGTCAAAGGATTGGGAAAATTCGTTTTTGCATCGATTATAGAATTTCTCAAGTTTTTGGGTTTTTTCCATGATTGGGAGTCAGATTATTTTCTTGCAATGAGTGAAAGTTTTTAATCAAAAAAAGCTAAAAATCCTTTTTTTTTTTTTAAAGATCATAAAGATGCTAAAACAAATATGAGAGTTAAAAAGAATGGGATTTGGGCTTGCAAGTGGTTGAAGTTGAGGGGTTTTAGAAGCGACAGAGTGGTTGGGCAGGTTTGGTCTAGTTTCTGTGGATTGTTAATTTGTCGCTAGCAGCTTTGTATGATTAGTAATTTTTAGTCCCAATGGAGTCGCAGAAGATATAGTTTTTGTGAATTAAGGATATGGGTGGATTATCAGTAACATAGTTGTCTATTTTTCCTTTTTGTTTACTATTATTGTGATATTAAGAAACACAAGATTTACAGTCGCAAAGATCAGGCCTAAAGGTCGCCATGTATGTCTAAATTGCTTGAAAGCTTACTTGTCAGACAGTAACTTCCTGTAAACAACCTGAGGGTATTTGGCTCTTTAGCAAATGGACAAAGGAGCACCGTCCGGTCTGTTTGTCAATGATGGTTCATTCATGGAGAAGTTTAAACAACTTCAGCAAGGGAATGGGAAGGAACAGGAAAAGGATAAGGGGGCTGCAGAAAAGGATTCTAAACCCAAAACAATTGTTTCAGGGTCTGTGACGCCTAAACCTTCTTTTGGTAAAGTAACTATGCAGTTGAAGGCTAACGATGGACGAAAGACCCCACCGACTGCTTCGGGTGGCAAACTTGCTTTCAGCTTGAAACAGAAGTCAAAGCTTATGGCACCTGCGGTTAAGTTGGGTGAAGATGAGGAGGATGAAGATGAAGTTGATGGTGTAAATGCTTCAGGTGATGTGTCGGCAAAGAGGCAGAAGTTGGGTCAATTGGATACCTCTGAACAATCATCGAGACGATTGGATGTTGGTAATTACTACTAATATATATAATCTCTCATCTGGTTGAGTTGAAGTGAAAGCTCATTGTGAATTCTTTGCTGTTTCGACTTCTTGATTGATAGATGACACTTGAGATATTTATCATTTGAATGTGGCTTTACATTCTGACAAGATGTCTGTTGCAGTGTCAGATATGATCTTAGTTACCACTCTTGCACACACGGCTGTTAGAGTGCTTATGTTTATACCTTTCTTTCTAAGGATTCGTATTCTATTCTCTTTTTTGCTCGTAGTTTTTTATATGTTTGAATTTGTATTGAGGATTTGCATGTATGTCACGAGTATATGTTTCTTTGATCTTCTCATCTGCAAAACAGATGACTAGGGCAAAAGTTTTTGTAAAATGATTTCCTTTCTCACCCCTTCCCCTTGACACATTTGAAGTGTTTAGTAGCTATCAATCTTCATTAATTCCTAAGGTCTTCATGTTGTTAAAGCTTTTATTTGTATGCATCTCTTCCAACAAGGAGCCTTTAGCTGTGGAATAAAGTTTGCCCCTGTTAAGTAGAGTGTGATTGAAACCATCATTTGGGTATGGCTACTCTGATCTTGACTGGAAAATGAAGAGGACAAATCGTTCTTGAATGTTTCTTGTCTCATGAATGCAGCTTATATCTTAAGCACCAACGAACATTGGTGGAAAGAGATGTTCAATGAAAGATTTGGCATTTGTGGCACACATGCTACAAGAGTAATTTGCATTCTCTTGTTCATGCTCCTGGTATTAATCAGTTTTATAAGTGATGTGCAGCACCACCTCCCCCAAGTGATCCCACTGTGAAGAATGTTGCAGACAAACTAGCAAGTTTTGTTGCTAAGCATGGAAGGCAATTTGAGAATGTTACACGCCAAAAGAATCCTGGAGACACACCATTCAAGTTAGTCATGAGTAACAATAGCTTCATTACGCAATGATTTTCCTTTTAGTTCTGATAATATTCTTTTACTTTGCTTCATGTTGCACGTTGGGGTCTTCAATGTTTTATTTATAAGTGGTGTTTGTGTTATTTGCAGATTTTTATTTGATGAGAATTGTGCCGACTTCAAGTACTATGAGTATAGGCTCACTGAAGAAGAAAAGGCTCTTTCACAGAGCAGGGATTCTCAAATCTCTTCTAGTGGTTAGTGCTTTGATTACGATCCTTGTAACAGTTATATTCTTTTTGGCTGGGAGCTAAGGCTGTTTGAAGCTTCCATGGCTGCATTTTTGCTGCCCATGAGTCCAGGAACAAAGTTTACATGTTGATGTTGACACAAAGTCACTTAAGATTTAATTTTTCTTCATTTATGACTGATAAAAAATGCTCGACATATTAAATTAGTATTGTAACATTGCTCTAGGAGAAGGATCGTTATTTGTTTGTTGTCTTGTTGGGGTTCTTTGCTTGTGTTGCTGTGTTTAATTTTCCTCTTCAAATTTTGTCCATCATAAAATGAAATTTTCATGTCTGTGTGCATAGGTGGTACAAGTACTTCAGCATCTAAATCCACAGGTAGTTATCAGAGCTTGCAGCAGCAGCATTCAAATTACCAAATTCCTGCTTCAGCTCTATATGATGATGCTGAAGAGCCAAAGGGTTCGATGTCAACATCTTCAGGAAGAGCTGGTAATAGCACATATCAGTATGCAATGGATATATTTGAAAATTTTGTTTCTATTGATAACCCATGAGAAAAAAATCTGTTCTTTAAGTTCTTTTAACAATAGAAGCTGCTTGAGCACAATGGAGATGTTCGCACTTGGTGAAAGTCAACTGATTGGAGTCTGTAGATTGTATGAAATTAGATAATCCTAATGTTAGTTTATCCAATTCTGTACCCCTGCTCAAACCTTTCAGGCTTGGGTCCATCCAAATCCATCAATCTCTCTCTGCAATAGAATGCTTACCAAACAGACTTTGTTTCACACTTATTTTACTGAATTGGCTTTATTATGTTTAAATCCAATTAATGTTGGATAGTTGGTTTGTGTTCCAACGTTATGTGTCAGATTTTTAAAGAATATATGTATTGGTTGTATATTACAACGAGTGTCTAGAAATTGCTTTGGACTCCCATGATTTTTAGCAGTTGCATTTTTTTATCATGTTATTATCATGTAGAGAGATACAGGTGGCAAGTGGGTACATCACTCTCTTGTGTGCAAATGGATGAATTGTCTAGTTGTGGACTTCCATGTTATGTTGGCAAGCCATCAATCATGTGATGTGTTATGCATAATTGTATCCATATGTTGAATGTTGGATTTACTTCTCTTTCATGTTGCAGGTGAATCTAGTGCACCAGCAGGTACAGATCCTATAGCAATGATGGAGTTCTACGTGAAGAAGGCTGCTCATGAAGAGAGGAGGAGACAACCTAGACATTCTAAGGATGAGATGCCTCCTCCTGCTTCCCTTCAAGGTTATTATATGTTTTGTGTGCAGAGAAATTGTGGTCTCCAAATGATTTCTTCATATAATGGTCTTATTTTGAAATTTGGTGGCACTGCAGCTATTTCCAAAAAAGGTCATCACATGGGTGACTACATCCCACCAGTAGAGCTTGAGAAGTTCTTGTCTACTTGTAACGATGCAGCTTCACGGAAGGCTGCTAAGGAGGCTGCAGAAAGGGCAAAGATCCAGGCTGATAATGTTGGGCATAAACTCTTGTCCAAAATGGGCTGGAAAGAAGGTTTCTCCCCTCCCCCTCTTTTTTTCTCTCTCTTACTCACACATGTGGGTGCACATGAAAAACTAGTTTTCTCTGAAGTCATAAATCATGAATCAAATAATCCTTTCATGATGGGATATTCATGGTGGTTTCTTTGCATGGCAGGATTGAAATTATCTTCTCTTCTACAAAATAAATAAATTATTCATAGCATGTTTCCTCTAGTTCATTTGGCCTGTGTTGGCTCTTTTTTTACCAGTTCCTGATTTGTACCATGTGTTTTAAAGTTTACTTTAACAGCTACATTTTGCATGATGGGTCTGCTGGGAATTTGGAACCAAGTGTGCTCGTGAGTCTTTATTTTGCCAGTGCCTAATTTGTACCATGTGAATTATCGATAGCATTTTGCATTATGTTTTTCGAAAATCAAGATGGAGTTTAATTATGTGCATGTTTGGCAGTTGAGGCCTTGAGGGAACAATTGTACAGGGAGTTTGGGAAACCTGAGATCTGATGTGAACAATCAGTCAAAGGAATGAAATTAGAGCCTTTATTACTATATTGATAAAGTGTACTTATTCTAATGGCTTACCTTTCTGCATGTTGGTTCAGCAAGGAAATGGGAACTAGGTGTTCTCATGAATACCACTTCTTTTTAACGTGAAAGATTGGAACTAAAGAATTTTGTTCAACTTGATCATTATTTATTGAGGGCCACAAAGCAAGATATAACTGATCTGCTTGAACCTCCTTAAAATGTCCACAAGTTGCTTGAATTTTGTAAAAGATGGATTATGTAGATTCAGATGCATGGTATACAGATGACTCCGATTCATTTCTCCTTCTCAATCAACATATGTGGTTTGAGTTGGAATCATTAGTGGTTTTTGTTGAATTCCTTGTTTGCAGCATGACTTGGGATGTATTATACTTGGGGGTGGATTGTAATGATTTCTGAAAACTTAGTTGGACATCTCTATTTATCTAAAACTATTTGTTTTTGCTCTGTAATGTGGAGTGGAAGCCTGAAATAGTGTGTGGCATTCAGGTGAGGGTCTAGGGAGCTCCAGAAATGGTATTTCAAATCCGATCATGGCTGGTGATGTAAAGAAGGATCACTTGGGTGTTGGTGCTCACAATCCTGGGGAGGTGACTCCTGATGATGATATATACGAGCAGTACAAGAAGCGAATGATGCTTGGTTACCGTCACCGGCCAAACCCCCTGGTATTATCCCTTGTTTCTCTTGCTCTCCTTTTTCATGTGTTTGATGTTTGTTATTAGTTTAATAAATTAGTCCATTATATCCTCCTTGGAATTGCAAGTTCAATTACTACAAGGCTAGCCTTGTTCTGATGATCTCCCCTTTCCCATTGGCAGAACAACCCTCGAAAAGCATACTACTGAGCAATATTTCATTCAAGCTGTTTGTTTGTAGACTGTCTTCAAGAAATAATCAGGTGTCGAATTGCTTATTGTGCTATTGGATTGTACCCTGTGACAGAATGGGAGTTGTCTAGAGTTTTCTATGTGTGGAATCAGTGCTCAAGGATAAATTCCTTCATATTCTTTTTCTGCTTTCATTTTATTAGTGGTGCAGTATTGGCAAAAAAACGATCTTCTGCCTTCATTTTAGTTTGCAGTCCTCTTAATATTTCGATCCATGTGCACAAATTAAATTTACTTATTGAAGAATCTAGCCGGCTTCGACTATGCCCTGAGGGACAGAATGGTAGATCGATTCCCGTCAACCCATCAAGAAGTGAAATAAAGCACCGCCCTCTGCTTGCCCAATCTTTGTTTTTATTTTTTCCCTCGTAGGCAAGTTGAGCCCTCTGCACTCCTGGGTTGGTGGGTGATTTTTATTTTGCATGTTTTTTAAAAATGTGTATTTAAAAAAATAAAATAAATTGATGTTATTTTTTAATGTGCTGATATTAAATCTAAAAAAATTATTTATGAAAATATTTTAAAAAATTATCATGATGCTCATGACATCTTCCTCGTGAATAGTGTCTGCTAGCGGTGGCTACCTCCAGTTGGAGGCTGGGTGGCTTGGAGCAAAGCATGCTCCTACGGAAGGGAGGTCCCCTGCATTGTAACAGTTTGCATACATCCATAATTCGAACTAACGATTACTGCAACCAAAAGTGAGGGCAAAGAGCAGTTTCCTCTTCTTTTTCTTCCTTTTTTTGGTTCGAGGCAGAAGGCACTGTTTTCTGGTGGCTTAAGTTACCTTCTAATTTTCTATTTATCAAATATATATATAAAGCAAAACGGATTCTTTTGTTAAATGGCCAATTCACTCTCAATAAATAACTCCAAAATAACACGTACAATACGAATTGAAGCAACCACCAATTTAGGAGATCGGGTTAACATATGTCTCGATTTTCTCCCGAAGTAAAGTACTTTTGTTTGGGGTAAATAACACAATAAAGTAGGATGTGCTTTTTATCTCATCTCATTGTGCAATCTCCTGTCATATTGAATGCAATATTTTCATAAAAAAGAGTCACTAAAAACTCTGCCTTCAAGTTCATGCTGCCCAATTTCCTGTTTCTACTTTGTAGAGTACAGCTAATCATAAACAAAGGCTCTCAAGATTCATCATCACTTTTATTGAAGGGGTTGCCCTCTATCACCTCATCGTTTGTCTAAATTAATTAGTGGGCCTCAGAGATAAAAGGCTTATCTTGGTACCAAAAGGGAAATAAAAGACAAAAGGCTCTTCCAAAATAGAAGAGTAATAAAATAATTTCTCGTTTTCTAAATTATTCCTTACTTCCATCGAGATGGTAGACTCGTCACAAGTGCATTGAATATGAGAACAAAGTATTTGTTTGATTCCATATATTTTTTTTTTAAATCTCGGAGAGAAATCCCGATTAACAAGATCCTACCTTCTTTTATTTATTTATTTATTTATTTTTTATCAAGAACAGCCACCCCATTTAATAAGGGGGAAGTGCATTTCTTAGGTGGCCCATTCACTCACCCACAAGTTGCCACTTTTTAGGTCAGAGTTGGAGAGAACCACACAATTCGTAACGCCTAATAAGGCTCATTTATATCTTTTGTGGGAGAATGATTTAAGATATTTGCCTAGCAAGAAAAAGGGAGAGAATATATATACAAAATTAACCAAGTTGGGTCAACTGTTAGCTGGGCATTCGGCCCTAAATTTCACAAAAATAAAAATAAAAATAAAAATACGAATTGTTCAATAATGGGTATTTCATGAAATTAGTTGTGTGTTCCTAGGAAGACGGTTGGATGCTATTTTCAAAATGACCATATTTGACTGATATTTTCAAGTATATAAACTCTCTGGAGTAATATTTATAGACACATAAATACATAGACGATGGTTATCTTGTTTTTCTTTTCTGCTTTTAATAGTTGTGGATTTCCAATTTCAATTCAGGAATTAATTTCGAATTTACGTAGCGTACTGAGACTCATTTTCAACAGCAGTGGCCATTTATGGCACTCGACACAATTTACACAGTCCAAAGGTCTATCCAACCCAAAAGGTTCTGACTTTCCCCGCGTAGAGAGGGTGGACATTTTGCAAGTCAACTAGCTCTATAATTTCAACTGAAAAAAGTATTTTTTTTTTATATATTTATTATCATTATTCATAATAAGCTAGCTAAGCAACACGAGATCAGCACGGAAAATTGATTAAAATCTCCTTAAATTCATGTAAAAATGCTTCCAAAGCTAGCAACCACCCTGGAACCACTTGTGGGCGTGAACTACAGGACATGAACAGCATGGTCTAGGTCAACATTGTCACCCGTTGAGAGGCTACTTTATATTATAATCGGGCTCAAACAAAGAGGGTTTTAATGGTTTCTTGACAAAGATGAAAGAAACCTCGTCATTGTCTTCTTCTCCTTTCTTCCTTGAATCTTCGAATCATGCGCCCCACCTTGTACTTACCGAAAGACGGTTTTCTATTTAAAACCTGACTTGGTTTTGTTAGTTCACCAATTTGAAGAGTCAATCTTCTTGTGCAATACGTTCACATGGAAGGAAAATGACATCTAATGCCTTTAAAATACTTCAAAACCACCTCGTCCCAGTACAAAACCATGTCTGCGGAGAAGTTTGCATAAACTACTGCTCCAATGGTTGCCCGAAAACCCCCAGAAAACCATGCGTGCAGGCGGTTTTACATAAAACCACTGGTTTAGTGGTTTAATATGGAGGGATTCTACCCTCAAATCCAGGGTATCCAAATTCAAAGTCCCAGCTCGCCACCCAAATTACCTTCACCGATCGCCATCGTTTAATTCTATTATGGCAAGTGAATGTTAGACCAAGTTTACTGTTACCTGAACTTTTCACAATTACATCAACATTTGGAGTTTTCTCCAAGTGAAAAACTTATTTTCTAAATTAGCATAATTCAAGAAATAATTCTCACATATAGTGGTTGCATATGTAATAACACAAAAACTTGTTAGAGAATAATATAAATTATATTTTGAAATCTCACTCAACAATTTAAATTTTTAGGTTGAATTGATTCATTGACATAGTATTATAGTCTTGATGACCAAGCGGTCACGAGTTTGAATTTCAACATCTCTATTTATTTGATAAAAATTAAGCATAAGGTAATATGAACATGTGCAAGTTTCAAGTTTAAATGGCTTTCACTTAAGAGGGTGTGTTAGAGAATATTATAAATCATATTTTGAAATCTCACCTAACAACTTAAATTTTAGATTAAATTGATTCTTTGACAATACTGATCTGTCGCGTGTATAGTAAATGCGCTACCTATTAGTCGCGCTACTACTGTATGTACAATCTATTAAAACACCATACATTCTGAATCTCAATCATTTTAGCTCATTGTCTAATAACATAGTCCCAAAAACAGTAATAATAATTCAAGCCAACATTTCACATAATCACAAAAATATCAACAACAACCAACAACCAACAAAATAAACTAATTTTCATAATAGGTAAAATTATAATTATAAAAATTAATCACAACACCAAAATATTTCATTACACTAAATAATATCAATATAATTACAGATTAATTAAATTACATAGTTAAACATGTAACAAATTAACTCGTTGATGGACCTACACCACTAGAACCACGAGTATGTTGTCATTGTGCATGAGAACACGATTATCCTCCTTTATTGTATTGTCCAAACGTTGAGCCTCCCCAACCTTGTTAAGTGAAGAACGGGATGGTGGGAACCAAGTATTGAAAGCACCACACACAATATTGTCGGTAGCATCACGTCTGACCCTCGCGTATTAAAAAATTCACCTAATATATTATAAAAGATTTTATTATTATTTTTAATATATAAATAAGAATTTTATTACATGTTAAAAAACTATTTCATACATACATAGCAATCTATTATATCTTAGTATACGAGGCTCATAATTATCAAAATTACGTGTTGGCTGACGAGGAGTGTCACATGGATGTCTTGTCACACACTCCTATGATAATGTTATGAATCGTCTTATTATGTTCATGTACCAATACATGTGGAGATCTAACTTACAATTATGTAATTATTCGATCTCTTCTTGCATGCCATAAATTGACATATTGTGCATGAACCACCGATCAATCATCTTTCTTTTTATCTCATCGATTAACAACATGCATGTTATCAAATGTGTCAACATAATCAGGTATGTGTCGATGCAATCCAAACTGATACATTACCTGATCAGGGCAATACATCTCAACTATAACAAAATAGTGCATATTGACCACTGTTAGCCATAAAACACTTCCCTCTATGCATAATAGAGATGTGCTTGCAATCAAATCATTAGTGTATAATGCCCATATCACCTATGAAACCATAACACACACACATTTATAACATTCACAAAAAAAAAAAAGTTAAATAAGAAAATGAATAATTGAGTTCACTTATACCTGATGAGGCTTATTTGAGTCCAACTAGTCTTAATAGAACTTGTGAACATGGATGCGATTTTGAGAAAAATGCTTAGACCTCTCCCTAACCAAAGGTTGTGTATTTAGTATATGCACCACCTAGTGGTTGCGTTAATATTATATGCACCACTTATAGGTGATGTATCTACTACATCCACAATCATTGTTTGTGTGTTATGGTGGGTATTATTTTTCCAACTATCCTGTTGTGCTAATATGGAAAAATACTCTCAACATTAGTGTCAAAGAACTATCTCAATTTAATAGCTTAAGCTATTAGGTGATGATCAAAATATGATTTATATTATTTTCTAACACACCTTCTCAAGTGAAAACCCTTTGGGCTTGAAACTTGCACATGCCCACATTACCTTGTGCTCGGTTTTTTTATCAAATAAATGAGGATAGTGAGATTCGAACTCGTGACCGCTTAGTTATTAAAACTCTGATACCATATCAAAAAACTATGTCAAGCCAATAGCTTAAGCTGTTAGGTGAGGATTAAAATATAATTTATATCATTCTTTAACAATTAGAAAAAAAAATAAATTCTTTTATCCTTTTTAATTGGGAGAAGTATATATCTATCCGGCTCAACAATTTCCCAATCCTCTATTAGGTTCCAAGTAAAAAAAGTCGTCAATTGGATCCATGTATATTGAATGTTACTCAATTAAAAACCCTATTCCTAAGGATATGCAATTATAAAACATCATAGGCCAACATTTATTAACTCTTTTATCTATCAGATTGTTTGGAGCTAATAAACGAAAACCAATAAATATTTCATGGAAGAAACAAAATTATTATCAACTTCGTACGTCCCTTTTCAGATAAATTAATCAAGAGGCAAAACGGCAAGCCACACCATCGGATACTCCATGTACGTTCCGTATCTCCACAGGCACAGCAACACACATACAATGACTTGTCTCTCCATGTCATACCAGAGCCGCTTGACCCTTGAGTGAAACATCCCGCAACTTCTTAAGCTCTATTGGATAAGATGTAAAAAACCCTAAAATAAATAATAAAGAAGAAGAAAAACATCACATTAAAACTTGTTGGTAAACCCACAAACAGATAATAATACCTATCCAGGGTAGTTTGGTCAACATCATGATTACATGACAGGGAATCTATGGTGGCATTCATGAAATTGTATCAAAAGATGAGTGTAATTATGTAGCAAAAAGGTTCATAAATAGACCTTGTGGAGAGACGGGAACATGAATACAAGAGTACACCATTGCTCAACTCCTGCAACTCTCTCTCTCTCAGTCTGTCTTTTGTCTGTTCTTTATTTCTGTGTTTCTGCAGAGGTAAAAAGGCTGTGACTTTGGCTAAGACCCAGGAAAAACTGAGGTACTTTCTTGATAGTACTCAAAAGTATTGTTGAATTTGAGCTAAGACTGTACTGTGTATACGCCTTTCCCCCCCTCTTAGTGGGTTCTTTTGCCTTGATTCCACTTTCAATGCCTATGAACCTAAATGAAGAAAGATCCTGAGCTGAAGCCAAGCTGGTTTTCTCTTCTTGTCATATTTACATGATACAACATTTAAAAAGCTGCTTCTTTTGGTTCCTGAATTGTATGCTAAGCCACAGCCGACTAGTTATAGCTGTGTAAATGCAAGCTGTTGGTTATTTTTTTTAATGTGAATTTTGTTGCTTTTTTGGTGGGATTTGCTTTAAATGAAAAGCTGATCTTGGTTTTATATTCTATATTTTGAAGGACAAGCAACTTTGAAGTTTAAGCCAAGTTAGAGGTCCAAGAACTGCAGCAATCAAAGCAATTGACAATTTAGAAGTGTTTAAATCTTGTTCAGGTATTTTCTTCTATCAACAATTTAATTAAGCTTAGCCAAAAAGAAATCAATTGGCGATTAAATTGATGAAGGATTTATGGTATTGGTGGTATTCAGGGATCCTCAGAAGAAGACATGAGTCTTTTGTATAGCCCTAGTTTCAATTATTCAGATGGAGAATTGAGAAAGAGTCAAGAATTCATGGATTTAAATCCTTATCATTTCCATCAACAACAACAACAACAAATCCAGCAGATCTCAGCTCTGAAGAGTTATCGCTCTGCTCCAAGCTCATTCCTTGAGAGCCTTGTGAATGGTACAAGTGACCATAGTGGAGGTAATGGTGGGGTTGGAAGCGAAGATTATTGCTATCTTCGATCTTCAAGTCCTGAAATGGACACCATGTTGAAGAGGCCCATGACATCATGTAATGGCTCTGGTGATTTCAGTTCCCAAAACTTGCAAGAATTTGAGGAGAGGCCAGCAATAAGGCAAGAACAGGAAGATTCAGAAATGGTTTATCGAAGTTTACCAGGGAATAATTTGGTTAAAGGCAATTCAGTGAGTGTTGGGAATTCTCTGGATAGTGCATTCAGTGTTATGGATTCCATGGATTTAGAGAATGCTAAGCAAGCAACAAAGATGAGCACTAGAAATGGATCTAATCTTGCTAGGCAAAACAGCTCTCCAGCTGGAATTTTGTCCAACCATGGCGTTGATAATGGTATGGCTACTTTCTTCTCACTCTCGGTTGACCTTCTGAACTCCTAGTTTGTATTTTTATTTTATTTTTAAAATCTCTTTATTATATATGGGAAAAGCAGTAAGAATATAATGTTCTTATGTTGAGTTATTCTCATCAATTTCTGGGAAAAAAAAAAAAATTGCCTAAAAAACATGGCAGTCTGTTAAATAGCGTTTTGTTTTCTCAAGTTGAAATAATGTAAAAGATTAAATTTTTGAAAAAGGAAAATACACTGCCCTTTTCTTCTCATTCTCAGTAATCAAACGTGATGTGGTCTTCCTGGACTGGTTGCACTTTCTTTGGCCGGAAAGCTGAATGAATCTCAAAAGTTTTACTCTATGCAAGGCTGACTTTAGAAATGTTTTCCCATTCCTTTTCTTCTCATTGAACTCCTCTCGTTGTCGGAGAAAGAAATGGAAGACAGCGCAGAATTATGGAACGAAAGTGGTCAATGCAATTGAATGTATAATTAGCCCATAATCTTAATTTAATGACAAAATAAGTAGGTCTGCTTTTTAATCTTTAGTTCAATATCTACGACTAGTTAATTTTCTTATGTTCATCTCTTCAATATCGATTCATTGCTCAATAACTCTCAATGGTTATCAGGCTTTGCTGTAATGAGAAACGCGGGCAGCTTCAGAGCTGGGAATGGCACGAATGGAGAAGCTACTCCATCAACTAGTAGGTTAAGAAGTCACGTGAACTTCTCGTCAGGGCATAGGACTTTGCCTCAGATTACTGAAATCGGAGAAGAATGTGTTGGTGGGAGCAGTCCAGAAGGCGGTTTTAGCAAGAGAAAGTACATGTATAACTTCAATAGCGATACTTGGGGTGATGCTTCGAGATTGAAGGATAATGATGGGAACATGTTTTCTGGCCTGAACACACGGGAAAGTCAGGTATCAATTGCAGCCTGCAGATCAATTGATCTGTAGCTTTTCCTTAGTCTGCTTATGCTCTGTGAAGATGCTAATGGTATTATAATTGATCTCCATCAGGTTGGGAATTCTGGAAACCACATGACTGGTTTGACTCATCACTTGAGCTTGCCTAAGACTGTTGCAGAAATGGCTACGGCCGAGAAGTTTTTGGATTTCCAAGGCAACTTTGTTCCGTGTAAGATCCGAGCCAAGAGAGGTTTCGCTACTCACCCACGAAGCATAGCAGAGAGGGTATGTCCCTGATCACACTTACTTGATTGTCATGAAACACTGGCCTTTCCTTGTTGTCTAGGAAACCCAGGAAGCAGCTGTTCATACCTTTTGTCGGGTGTTTATTTCAGGTAAGAAGAACTCGGATTAGTGAAAGAATGAGAAAATTGCAAGAACTTTTCCCAGACATGGATAAGGTAGTTCTCCCTCTAGATATGTAATTCTCACACAGTAATTCAAGTTGGCAATCGAGATTAGATGCTAAACGATTTCCAATTTCTTCTTGGACAGCAAACAAGCACCGCAGATAAGCTAGATTTGTCAATTGAGCTCATCAAAGACCTCCAGAAACAAGTCAAGGTAACATACAAAAGATACTAATCACCATTCAAGCTCTCCTGACCTTCAACTAGCTACCTCTGTCTTCCTTTACCAAAAATTTCTCTCTTTTTGTGCAGACTCTCACGGATACTAAAGCTAAGTGCACGTGTTCAAGTAAACAGAAATAATGTTCAAGTACCTAAGCTTGATTTTGTTTCTGTACAGATAGCACTAGGAAAATGAAAAAAAAGAAAAAAGACATAGCTCCTTAGTTATCTTCTGTAAAATAATAGGGTATCGGAGATTGTGAACTCTCAAGGATAAGTAGATACACTTTTCACTGTAATATTCTGTACCACTGCTGATCTCATTACACGGTACCGGAAGCAGTGCCCTTTCATAGCTCATCTTCGGATTGTATTTTCCTGTTTGTAGCTTTTGATGTGTTAAGCAAGGTTGTTATTCCATTGCCTGGCAATTTCTTCCTTCAATGTACCTAAGATGGAATAGTACATCAACCTCGTTGAGACGGAATCTCTTAAGAGTGTGTTTGATATTGCGGTAGTTGTTTTGGTTGTGGTTTGGTATTGCGGTAGTTGTTTTGGCTGTGGTTTGAAAAATATTGTTTTATAAAAAGTACTTTTAATTGAGGTTGGTTTGAAAAAATAGATGTTTGGTTAAAACTATGGTTGAAAAAAAAGTAGTTTAATGTGTTTGGTTAAAAATGCTTTTGAAATTAAAGTTATAAAATAATTTTAAAATATATATATTAATATTGATAGTTTTTAATTTAAATGTTGTAGATTTAACTATTGCTATTATTTCATGAAATAAATAATACTTTATATGAAATATTTTTTATTATTCCATTAAACCATCTACAATTTCATTACATACAAAATTCATCCGACAAGAACTACAATTTCTATAATTTTTTAAGCGTGCAATGAAATTAGATAAAATATTATCAGGAATAAAATTGATTTGATATTACAGTTCGAGTGAATTTAATTCACTCTACACTAGTTTTTCGAGAAAAAAAATATTGTTTACATGACAATGCGAGTAAATTTAATTCACTCTAAATTAGTTTTTTTTTTTAAAAAGTGTACAAAAAATAAACATATTTATAAAAAAAAAACTGCTCATGCGAACAGTACAAGTGAATTGCACTGTGCACATAAACTCTTAATTGTAAAAAGCAGCTAGGAGCTGCTACGCAAAATTCACATTCAAAATGTGAATTTTCATGGGGCCCACCAAAATTAAATTGTGTTTTTGATGTAACCAAACATGATATTTGATGTGGTTGCTTCAAATGTAGAAGTAACCACGCAAACAAACGGACTCTAAAACAAAACGCTAGCAATTTGAGATAATTTATAGATTTTATTTGTTTCTTGTAATTTTATTTTTATGTTTGGTTCTCATTTTTTTATATAATTTTCTTTTAAATCTATTATTTAAAATTAAATTAATTAGATATTAAGTTTTTTGCTTTAGCTCAAGTTTAGAGTTTCAAGGGTTGTGATTTTTAAAAATTAACCTTAGGCTCTGTTTGTTTGCAGGAAAGTGAATTTCTTTTGGAAAGTGAATTCCGGGGAAAGTGAATTTCGGGAAAGTGAATTCCGGAAAAATATTTTTTGATGTTTGGTAGTGTTATGAAAAATGAACTGGAAAACACTTTCCAGTGTTTGGTTATGTCATGGAAAATGAGCTGGAAAATAACTTATTAATATTTTATTTTTCTCAAGTTTATTAAAATAATGAGAAACAAATCTTACAAATTAAAAAGTTGAATGAGAATGAAATTGAAAAAAAAAATAATTTCATAAATTATCTCAAATAAAACAAATAATAATCAAAATAATAGGGATCAAATCTAAAAAAATAAAAAAAAATGAAAAATGAAGAAATTAAAATAATAATAATCAACATTTCATAAATTATTTCAAATAAAATAAGCAACAATAAAAAGAATGAGGATCAAATTTGATAAATAAAAAATTTCAATAAAAAATGATAAGAAAAAAGCAAATAGCAATTATAAAAATAAGGACCAAAGTTAATATAAAAATAAAATTTTAAGAGATGAAATTGAAAAATAAATATTCAAAACAAAATATATATAGCAATCAAAAGTTTGAGGATCAAATTTGATATAATCAGCAAATAATGACATTTCTAAATTTTTCACAACTTCCGGAAAGTGTTTTCCCCTCAAATTTTTCAGGAAAACACTTTCCTGAAAACCAAGCCAAATTTTCCTTTTACTGGAAAGTGTTTTCCATTGACCAACTTTTCTACTGGCAAACAAACACAAGAAAGTTTGGAAAGTGCTTTCCTGGAAACCACTTTCCGGAAAACAAACACAGCTAAAAGGAAAACACTTTCCAGAAAACAAAGTCAATTTTTTTTTTTTGACTAAAATTGACTGGAAAGTGTTTTCCGTTGACCGAAAAGTGTTTTCCACTGACCGGAAATTGTTTCCTGCTGATCGGAAATTGTTTTCCGTTGACCAACTTTTCTAATAACAAACAAACACATGAAAGTTTGGAAAATGGTTTCCCGGAAACTACTTTCCGGGAAACAAACAAGGCCTTAGTTTAGAGAATTTTTCCAAGTTTATTTAGTTTTTCATGTTATTAAATTGAGGGTTTTTTTTTTTTTAATATGTTATTAGGTTAACCAAACTTATTAAATTCAATTAACAGTCTTGAATTTCTTTTATTTATTTTAAAATTCTAGTGTTGCCTTGACTTTTTTCTTTTTAAGGTTGAAAAATTTATAACATCCTAAGGCATTGCTCCGACAACTGGTATAGATTTACTCAAGTTATTTTTTATAATTTTTTTTTCACTTTTTACCTTTAGTATTTGGTTTGTTGTAATCAAGCTTTTTATTTTGTTTTATTGTTGATTATATAGTTTTATCACTATCTTATACCCATGTTACCGGTTACGCAAAGTAATAATGAAATTCAAGTCTCACTATCTTAATATATATTTTCTTAAAAAAATATACAGTGAAATATATCATCATTTAAATATTTAAAAAATATTTTGACAAGTAAAAATTAAAATTTTAATTCAACTAGTAATGTAGCACGACCAAAAAGCTAGTGAACTAAATCGACATAGGAACATTGTTTAGCTTTGATCCACTTACTAAATCCAGACCATTAAATTCAAGATTTTAAGCTTAGATAGAACAGATTTAATACTGTCAGGTGCTTTGAATTTTAACTCTATCGTCACCCTTGTAATATTTTCATTTTTGATAATTTGATAAGAGATATTTTCAAGACAGCTTGCTCCTCAATCGAAATTAAGTTCTTTTGATGATCTTACATTATAATAAAATATTTTAAAAATTATTTTTAATATTAGTATATTAAAATAATTTACAAATATATATAAAAATAAAAAATAAAAAATTTTAAAAATCATGATTAAATCTCATTTCTAAACACAGCCGGTTCACATAAGCTGGAAATTAGTTTCTGGGCTATTTGTTTGGGCCTTAGGCTCCGTCTTTTACCCAAAACAAAAAGAAAGACTTTGCACATATCTTGGGCTAATATGTTTTAATGGGCTTGGTGTTATATATATATAAACAAAGAACTTCTTACGTGCTCAAAATAAAACAAGACCGTTTTGAGTGGGGTCCGACACGCACAAAGTCGTTGGTCCCCTCTCTCTGGGTGTGCAACGTCCAGAAAAAAGAAAACGGCGCACTTTCTTCCTTCCTTGTAAAGGAATTGTTGTTTATCAATCAGACAAACCCTAATTTTCGTTTGATCTTTCAAATCTCACATCTAAAAACAAGAACGACATTCGATGATTTTTGTTTCCGAATAGGTCGAAAACAACATAAGAGTCTCTCCTGTCGGCTTCGCTCTCTCGAATATCCGATCAAAGTGAAATTGTAGGAATCAAGGACCAGATGTCGTCGAGTTTGCAAGCGACTTACAACCAAAAGATAGATTACGTATTTAAAATAGTGTTAATAGGGGACTCGGCGGTTGGTAAATCGCAGCTATTGGCTCGGTTCGCTAGAAATGAATTCAGTTTGGATTCCAAAGCAACGATCGGTGTTGAGTTCCAAACTAAAACCCTTGTTATTGATCACAAAACTGTCAAAGCTCAGATTTGGGACACTGCTGGTCAAGAAAGGTGCTCCTAATTCTCCTTTTTTCGTCTTATTATCACCTTTCTTTCTTCTTGGGGTTTTGATTGTTGTGATCTTTAGTTTGTCGTTGATAATAACATGATCAGAATTTTATCTCTGCTATTCCAATTTAAATGTGATTTGTTTTTGGGTATTTATTATTTATTGACTTTTGTATAGTTTGTTTTTTGAGCTGTGAGTCTATTAAGGTTGGGGATTGTTATGGCTTTTCAAGGCAATTGGATCTTGAGATGTACATTATAAATGAGTGATTCAGGTAGTGAGAAGAAATGTTTGGTGTTTTCTTAATAGATGCAATCATTTGAACTAATAAGTTTTGTATATTATGTTGTTTCTTCTGTGCTGAGCGTGTGCAAATAATCTAGTCTGGGACTAATCATCGAGTGCTGCTTGTGTTGAATTAATCAGTGTTGTCTGGACTTATGTGATAGAAAGTATGGTAACCTGTGCCAGGCAAAGTATATGGGATGAGAAAAGAAAACAAATGTGCCCTTAAGCTAGGAGTTTTTTGTACTCAGATTGCATATAAATGATCGACTCAGTTCCTTAGTGCAGATAATTCTTTAGATGAAGAGATGGTGAGCATTGAGCAACGAATTGGGCCAAACTAAAAAAATTTCTTTTAAGTTAACTTGGAATTTAAGGGGTTTGGAATGATGCGGGACAAGAGGAGTTGTGAAATAAAAAATCTAGAAAATAAGTTTTGACTGAGGACAGGGAAGCCCTTGGTGATTTTCTTTTCCTATTTCCCTTTTGTTTGTGCATTTTCTGCGTGGTAAGCTGCTTGGACCTTTAGTTGTTGCATGATTATATTGTCAATTTCTGGTGAAGCAACTTCATGGTCCTGGAAAACATATTACCCAAGGAAGAATTAACTTCTTCAGATGATAGGTCTAATAATCCGACCATGTAGTTGTGGATAATGGGAAGAGTTTGGAGGACTATAGATGCCAAATAATTGAACCTTCAGAATTCTGCTACCTGAAATGACTGTTTTATGGTTATAGAAGTTTTGTAGTGATGCTTTTGCATCTTAAGGCTGTTTTAAAGCACAGGAAGGAGAAAAAGAACAAGAAGAAGAAGAAGAAGAAGAAGAAGAAGGAGAATCGGATGTTTTCAGCAATAGGGTCCAATGCTTGATGCCATAGTCAAATGCTGGGGCCTGCTATCAGAAGATTGCATGTTAGAGTTTTGATAGTAGCCTCTTGATGCAAAATGTCAAAGAGTATAGCTCTCTCCAAATTTTATCCAGAATGATCAAGCGTCTTTCTATTAGTAATACGATAATTAATGACACTGGGACTAGTTATACGCAGTTTTGACTCATCTAAACTAAATGCAGAAACATGATTTATATTGCTTGCTAAAAATTATTGGAAGAGCACAGATGTGCTAGGATACCTTACCAATTATTTGTGTGAGTTCTATATGTACATGCAGTGGCACATCGTTTTTTTGTACCATTGAGCAGGTTTCTATGCCACTCCTGCTTCTTTTACTGTGAAAGTCCTGACTTAGGATCTTGTTTTGTGCATCTTGATGACAATTTAGGTATCGGGCTGTGACCAGTGCATATTATAGAGGTGCAGTGGGGGCAATGTTGGTGTATGACATAACCAAACGTCAATCGTTTGATCATGTGGCCAAGTGGTTGGAGGAATTGCGGGATCATGCAGATAATAATATTGTTATCATGCTTATAGGCAACAAATCAGACCTGGGAACACTTCGAGCTGTACCTACTGAGGATGCCAAAGAATTTGCTCAGAAGGAAAACCTCTTTTTTATGGAGACATCAGCTCTAGAGGCCACTAATGTTGAATCAGCTTTCCTATCAGTGCTGACCGAGATTTATCGAGTCATCAGCAAGAAGGCCCTCATAGCGAATGAGCAAGAATCTGGGGGTAGCTCATCACTTCTGAAGGGAACCAACATTGTCGTTCCTGAACAAGAGCCAGTATCTGGAGGAAGGAGTTTCAGTTGTTGCGGGACATCATAGGATAATTCCCTTTCGTGTTATACCATACAGCTTTTCCCTATTTATAGTTTCATGTAATTCTCTGTTTATAGGTTCATGTAAGGTTCGTATTTTTACTTGTTTAAAATGACCAACGTTTCTCATTTGGCAGCAAATCATTGTGCTGCGCCTTCGGAATTTTGTATATCAAGTAATTCACACACGGAGATTTCCAGTTTGTGTAGCTCAAACTAGAAAAATGTTGTGACATTTATGAAACTACATCGTTGTAACCCATTATGATTACTTGTCTTGATACTATTAACACTTTAGCTGATACTGGCAGCTAAAACAAAAAGGTTTTTCATTACACAAAAAAAAAAAAAAAACATTCCCAATCGAAAACTCACTATGTTCTTGTGCTATTTTTGTTGATAGCACGTTATTATTTCGATTCTTGAATGATTTTTTTTTTAGCGTTTGCGGTGGTTGGATGGTGGTGGTCTTGTGAGTTACGTATCAAAGAAAATATTCTCCCCCTTCATTAGATTAAAATATTATTTATGGACTTGATGTTGGGCGCGGAATCCGGTGACTGGTGATGAACTGATCTTTGCTCATCGGAGGGGTAAGCACACTGAGACACAATATTTTACGTGGTTCGGCAAAACCGCCTACATCCACGGGAGAGAGTCCATTTTATTAGAGTAGAGAAAGAATACAATAAATACATGGAGGAGGATCTCATCACTCAACTCCCATCTCTCTTGCTGCCTTGCAGCTGCAGGGCTGTTGCCATGGGCAGCAGCCCTTCCTCTTCTCTTTCTCTTCCACTCTCTACAATTCTCACGTTCTCACTCTCACAAAGCTCTCTTTGTATGGTGCCTATTTATAGGCATGATGGTGGCTTCTCTTCTTCTTTCCAGCAGCTGCAGCTGCAGCTGCAGTCAATGGTGGCTGCCATCTTCTTCAACAAAGGCTGCTGGTCAATGGTAATGTTAGGCACATTAAATGGCAACACACCTAACAAACCTAACAATCACCCCCTTTGACATTTATATGGGCAATTGTCCTCTTGCTTCTTCAGCACAATCTTGCATCCTGCAGCTCTTCCAAGCTTACCATTCCGAGAGCGTCTCTGGCTAAGTTTACAGGTACTCACCAAACCTTCCAATCACCAGAGTCACTAAAGCACACCCTTGCTTACACCAAAGGATCACTTCAACCAGATGGTCTCACACATCACATCTGAAGAGTGTTAACGCTTGTCTCTGGGAACATTCCCCTTCGAGCATATCAACCATGCTCGGTCCGGAATGATTTATCAAGCCTCACACCAAGGCTTACAACACCCCCTCAAACGGATATTCCAAGTGTGACAGTCATTATGTGAGTATCTCAATATGATCACAAGCCCACCACTCTTCCAAGAGTCTACTCATCCAGGAGTTGCGCCTGCCCTCTGTTCCACCATAGGAACCACGCCTTACTTCTCCATGAGTCTCTCGCTCTTAGTCGTAAGAGCCCAGGTAGCTCTCCACCTTTAACCATGGGGGCAGCCCATTAAAGGTTGATCCATGTATGTCTTCATACTCTGAGTATTACAATGCCATCACCGAGCTCACCACCTTGACAAGAGTCAACTCGTTTCCAGAACCTGCGCATGCCCTCTGCTCCTTCATAGCAGCCGCGTCTTAATGCTCCACAAGTTATCCACTTATTGTCCAAGGCAAATGTCTTCTAGCTCATTGATCTTTAGCATGGGGGCAATATCCATGAAAGTCAATCCTGCATTTGTCTTCATACTCATCATAGCCACTTCATTGCCTATCCACCTGTCCACTCATATCTAGCCATCACATTGGCTCTGGGGCGTTCTGAATTGGGCTCATATCGTGGCCCACACACCTTCTCCTCTGAGGTGGTCTCCGCCCGTTGTCATGCGGCGGTCTGAAAATGGGCTCACATTACGGCCCTCACACCATCCATCCGAGGTGTTTCTGCTCGTCATGAGACGGCCTGAACATGGACTCATATCAAGGTCCTCACACCTTTCATCTGAGGTGTCTCCGCCTGTCATCATGAGACGACCTGATCTTGGACTCATATTATGGTCCTCACACCTTCTGTCTAAGGTGTCTTCGCCTGTCGTCATGAGACGGTCTGAACATGGACTCATATCATGGTCCTCACACCTTCTGTCTAAGGTGTCTCCGCTCATCGTCATGCAGCGGTCTGAAATCTGGGCTCATATCATGGCCCTCACACCTTTCATCTGAGGTGTCTCTGCCTGTCGTCATGAGAACGACCTGATCTTGGACTCATATCATGGTCCTCACACCTTCTGTCTGAGGTGTCTCCGTCTATCGTTATGAGACGGCCTGAACATGGACTCATACCATGGTCCTCACACCTTCTATCTGAGGTGTCCCTGTCTGTCGTCATGGGCGGTCTGAACCAAGTCTCTAATCTTGGCCCACACACCTTCCAGCTGAGGTGTCTATACTCGTCATTATGAGACGGCCACATCCTCCTTCATAGGGGATGTCTCTAGTGGCTCCAAGATTCTCTACCACCATGTGGACTTGGGAGAGATCACTACCACTGATCACATAGAAAAAGAAAGTTGCGGTGCACTCTTCACAGTTTTCCATCTCATTTTCTATGTTTGGAGCTTCTATCCCTTTCTGCTTGATAGCTCCACCCACACCAACTCTCTTTGGTGTCTTCGCCTTTCATCATAGGCGTTCGCACCCCCTCAATTAGGTGCTTCTGCAACAGCTCATCTTTCCATCCTTGCATGCATTGGAAAGGTCCTCGCTTGTTGCCTTTATCAAGAGCACAAGAGACTTCATGTTGTACAACTCTTTCTCACAGTCTCTGCTCTGAGCTTCATCTGGGAACTCTTCTTCTCCTTGCACCTATTATCTCATAACAGTACCTCGTTGGATCCTCCGGGTACTTCTGCACAATCTCCGTGTGCTCTTGTGCAATTTCAGTTCTCCAGATTTCTCCCCTATTCTTTGCTTTTATGTTTGACAGCAGCTCATCCCGTCACAACATCTGTCCAAGTCAAAATAGGGTGCCAATCTTTATCCCCTTGCTGTATTTCTCTTCCATTATCAGGGTCTTCATCAATTCTCCCTTCAAGAAATCACAGTCACCAAATCTAACTTCTTGGAGAAATCACCACTCTATCAGATCCTTGATCATACGGAACCCAATTGTTCCCCTTGTGCCGTCATCCTGCTAGTCTTCAACAGTTTCATAACAAATTGTCACATATACAAAAATAGTACTGTGTGGATGATCCTTCAACTAAGCAAGTTCCCAGGAAAGATTTGGAGGGGTCACACTGGTCCCGCTTAAAACCCAATCTCCTAGACAGAACTTCTTAGAACGTATCTATCCACCGTACTGCCTTTTTGTATATACAACCATTTGCTAGCTTTGTTGCGGCTTTCCTTTTACAAGTGATCTGGGGTATCCTGGTTTTATACCTGATTTCTCAACATCTGGCGAGACTACCAGTGCTTAGATTCGTCAAGAATTGGTCTTCATCAGTTTTCACTCTACACCTCTAAATGTCCACATAACCGGGTGTCCAGAGTGTCCCAATTTTACCTTCCATCAAGGCATTACATTTTCCCACTTAATAGTTCAGCACATATAATTGGGTAAACATGTGCACCTTCTTCTTCTTCATCTCCATCGACCACCATGATGACCTTCAGATGCCTCCTAATCGGGCAATCTCTCTTTAATAATTCACCACCGCCATTTTGGTCTCGAATCTCAATGATCGGACCGTACCATTGCATCCGGAATGATCAAATTAAGCTGGAAACATGTCTTGAATCGTCCACATCGCACATCAGACGGCTACGATTTGATCAAAACAATTCTGGCCTAATTAACGGCTCAGATTCAATCTTAGATCCGGTTGCACGTAGGATCAGCTACACTGGATCCTATCCCTCGGCTCACGGCTCGGCTCAGCTCCAATTCGGCTCGGCTCAATTTGGCTCGGCTCGTGGCTGATGACGTGGCAGGTGGGCCCCTATGCTGACATGTCCGTTGACTAGTCAATGCTTTTGCTGACTGTGTATGCTGATTTCATCCTTGCATCATGCTGATGTCATCCTTTACATGGCACGTCACTGTTCATGGCACTGTTCATATGGTTTCGGGTCATCTGGTCTTTCGGGTCGGGTCAACTCATCCGGGTGAAGAAGACGCGTGGCATGCGTGGGGCGCGTCTGCGCGCGTGGGCAGACGCCTTGCCGGAGAGTGATGGAGAGTGCAGCCATGTCCGACGTCCGATTTTGACGCCGTTTTCACCAGTGGCTTCGTCTCGTCCTCCTCTACAAAGTGGTATGGTCAAAACACAATTTTGACAACTTTCATTTTTGAGCAAAAATCAAACACCACTTTAACCATATGCTCTGATACCAATTGTTGGGCGCGGAATCCGGTGACCGGTGATGAACTGATCTTTGCTCATCGGAGGGGTAAGCACACTGAGACACAATATTTTACGTGGTTCGGCAAAACCGCCTACATCCACGGGAGAGAGTCCATTTTATTAGAGTAGAGAAAGAATACAATAAATACATGGAGGAGGATCTCATCACTCAACTCCCATCTCTCTTGCTGCCTTGCAGCTGCAGGGCTGCTGCCATGGGCAGCAGCCCTTCCTCTTCTCTTTCTCTTCCACTCTCTACAATTCTCACGTTCTCACTCTCACAAAGCTCTCTTTGTATGGTGCCTATTTATAGGCATGATGGTGGCTTCTCTTCTTCTTTCCAGCAGCTGCAGCTGCAGCTGCAGTCAATGGTGGCTGCCATCTTCTTCAACAAAGGCTGCTGGTCAATGGTAATGTTAGGCACATTAAATGGCAACACACCTAACAAACCTAACAATCACCCCCTTTGACATTTATATGGGCAATTGTCCTCTTGCTTCTTCAGCACAATCTTGCATCCTGCAGCTCTTCCAAGCTTACCATTCCGAGAGCGTCTCCGGCTAAGTTTACAGGTACTCGCCAAACCTTCCAATCACCAGAGTCACTAAAGCACACCCTTGCTTACACCAAAGGATCACTTCAACCAGATGGTCTCACACATCACATCTGAAGAGTGTTAACGCTTGTCTCTGGGAACATTCCCCTTCGAGCATATCAACCATGCTCGGTCCGGAATGATTTATCAAGCCTCACACCAAGGCTTACAACACCCCCTCAAACGGATATTCCAAGTGTGACAGTCATTATGTGAGTATCTCAATATGATCACAAGCCCACCACTCTTCCAAGAGTCTACTCATCCAGGAGTTGCGCCTGCCCTCTGTTCCACCATAGGAACCACGCCTTACTTCTCCATGAGTCTCTCGCTCTTAGTCGTAAGAGCCCAGGTAGCTCTCCACCTTTAACCATGGGGGCAGCCCATTAAAGGTTGATCCATGTATGTCTTCATACTCTGAGTATTACAATGCCATCACCGAGCTCACCACCTTGACAAGAGTCAACTCGTTTCCAGAACCTGCGCATGCCCTCTGCTCCTTCATAGCAGCCGCGTCTTAATGCTCCACAAGTTATCCACTTATTGTCCAAGGCAAATGTCTTCTAGCTCATTGATCTTTAGCATGGGGGCAATATCCATGAAAGTCAATCCTGCATTTGTCTTCATACTCATCATAGCCACTTCATTGCCTATCCACCTGTCCACTCATATCTAGCCATCACATTGGCTCTGGGGCGTTCTGAATTGGGCTCATATCGTGGCCCACACACCTTCTCCTCTGAGGTGTCTCCGCCCGTTGTCATGCGGCGGTCTGAAATGGGCTCACATTACGGCCCTCACACCATCCATCCGAGGTGTTTCTGCTCGTCATGAGACGGCCTGAACATGGACTCATATCAAGGTCCTCACACCTTTCATCTGAGGTGTCTCCGCCTGTCATCATGAGACGACCTGATCTTGGACTCATATTATGGTCCTCACACCTTCTGTCTAAGGTGTCTTCGCCTGTCGTCATGAGACGGTCTGAACATGGACTCATATCATGGTCCTCACACCTTCTGTCTAAGGTGTCTCCGCTCATCGTCATGCAGCGGTCTGAAATCTGGGCTCATATCATGGCCCTCACACCTTTCATCTGAGGTGTCTCTGCCTGTCGTCATGAGACGACCTGATCTTGGACTCATATCATGGTCCTCACACCTTCTGTCTGAGGTGTCTCCGTCTATCGTTATGAGACGGCCTGAACATGGACTCATACCATGGTCCTCACACCTTCTATCTGAGGTGTCCCTGTCTGTCGTCATGGGGCGGTCTGAACCAAGTCTCTAATCTTGGCCCACACACCTTCCAGCTGAGGTGTCTATACTCGTCATTATGAGACGGCCACATCCTCCTTCATAGGGGATGTCTCTAGTGGCTCCAAGATTCTCTACCACCATGTGGACTTGGGAGAGATCACTACCACTGATCACATAGAAAAAGAAAGTTGCGGTGCACTCTTCACAGTTTTCCATCTCATTTTCTATGTTTGGAGCTTCTATCCCTTTCTGCTTGATAGCTCCACCCACACCAACTCTCTTTGGTGTCTTCGCCTTTCATCATAGGCGTTCGCACCCCCTCAATTAGGTGCTTCTGCAACAGCTCATCTTTCCATCCTTGCATGCATTGGAAAGGTCCTCGCTTGTTGCCTTTATCAAGAGCACAAGAGACTTCATGTTGTACAACTCTTTCTCACAGTCTCTGCTCTGAGCTTCATCTGGGAACTCTTCTTCTCCTTGCACCTATTATCTCATAACAGTACCTCGTTGGATCCTCCGGGTACTTCTGCACAATCTCCGTGTGCTCTTGTGCAATTTCAGTTCTCCAGATTTCTCCCTATTCTTTGCTTTTATGTTTGACAGCAGCTCATCCCGTCACAACATCTGTCCAAGTCAAAATAGGGTGCCAATCTTTATCCCCTTGCTGTATTTCTCTTCCATTATCAGGGTCTTCATCAATTCTCCCTTCAAGAAATCACAGTCACCAAATCTAACTTCTTTGGAGAAATCACCACTCTATCAGATCCTTGATCATACGGAACCCAATTGTTCCCCTTGTGCCGTCATCCTGCTAGTCTTCAACAGTTTCATAACAAATTGTCACATATACAAAAATAGTACTGTGTGGATGATCCTTCAACTAAGCAAGTTCCCAGGAAAGATTTGGAGGGGTCACACTGGTCCCGCTTAAAACCCAATCTCCTAGACAGAACTTCTTAGAACGTATCTATCCACCGTACTGCCTTTTTGTATATACAACCATTTGCTAGCTTTGTTGCGGCTTTCCTTTACAAGTGATCTGGGGTATCCTGGTTTTATACCTGATTTCTCAACATCTGGCGAGACTACCAGTGCTTAGATTCGTCAAGATTGGTCTTCATCAGTTTTCACTCTACACCTCTAAATGTCCACATAACCGGGTGTCCAGAGTGTCCCAATTTTACCTTCCATCAAGGCATTACATTTTCCCACTTAATAGTTCAGCACATATAATTGGGTAAACATGTGCACCTTCTTCTTCTTCATCTCCATCGACCACCATGATGACCTTCAGATGCCTCCTAATCGGGCAATCTCTCTTTAATAATTCACCACCGCCATTTTGGTCTCGAATCTCAATGATCGGACCGTACCATTGCATCCGGAATGATCAAATTAGCTGGAAACATGTCTTGAATCGTCCACATCGCACATCAGACGGCTACGATTTGATCAAAACAATTCTGGCCTAATTAACGGCTCAGATTCAATCTTAGATCCGGTTGCACGTAGGATCAGCTACACTGGATCCTATCCCTCGGCTCACGGCTCGGCTCAGCTCCAATTCGGCTCGGCTCAATTTGGCTCGGCTCGTGGCTGATGACGTGGCAGGTGGGCCCCTATGCTGACATGTCCGTTGACTAGTCAATGCTTTTGCTGACTGTGTATGCTGATTTCATCCTTGCATCATGCTGATGTCATCCTTTACATGGCACGTCACTGTTCATGGCACTGTTCATATGGTTCGGGTCATCTGGTCTTCGGGTCGGGTCAACTCATCCGGGTGAAGAAGACGCGTGGCATGCGTGGGGCGCGTCTGCGCGCGTGGGCAGACGCCTTGCCGGAGAGTGATGGAGAGTGCAGCCATGTCCGACGTCCGATTTTGACGCCGTTTTCACCAGTGGCTTCGTCTCGTCCTCCTCTACAAAGTGGTATGGTCAAAACACAATTTTGACAACTTTCATTTTTGAGCAAAAATCAAACACCACTTTAACCATATGCTCTGATACCAATTGTTGGGCGCGGAATCCGGTGACCGGTGATGAACTGATCTTTGCTCATCGGAGGGGTAAGCACACTGAGACACAATATTTTACGTGGTTCGGCAAAACCGCCTACATCCACGGGAGAGAGTCCATTTTATTAGAGTAGAGAAAGAATACAATAAATACATGGAGGAGGATCTCATCACTCAACTCCCATCTCTCTTGCTGCCTTGCAGCTGCAGGGCTGCTGCCATGGGCAGCAGCCCTTCCTCTTCTCTTTCTCTTCCACTCTCTACAATTCTCACGTTCTCACTCTCACAAAGCTCTCTTTGTATGGTGCCTATTTATAGGCATGATGGTGGCTTCTCTTCTTCTTTCCAGCAGCTGCAGCTGCAGCTGCAGTCAATGGTGGCTGCCATCTTCTTCAACAAAGGCTGCTGGTCAATGGTAATGTTAGGCACATTAAATGGCAACACACCTAACAAACCTAACACTTGATACTATTCAGAAGTTAAATGAAAAAAACATTTTTTATATTGATTTATCTTTCAGTATTTATATTACTTAAAAACAAGAGATTTTTTTTTTAAATTTTATACAAAACAAATATACCCTTAATTACAAAGATAGTTTGCGTGGATGGGATTTTGCGCCCGTGAGAAACACAGGTTAAATCACTTTATATAAATACAAGACAAAAGCAGTTCATTTCATTCAGCTCAAAAACACAATATCAAAGGTCAAGGTCACGGGTGCTCTGCAGATCACTTCTCCTTTGAAATGATGGATTATCTTTTAATTGCATGGACTCTATGCATATTTTTTTTTTTGTCTGCCACCAATTTAGAGACTGTTGCTTGAGTAGGAAATGTACTGAATGTGCAATTTTTTTTTTAATTAAAATGGACGTTTGTACAACTTGGATATAGTTCAATTAATTTTATGAACTTTAACTCTAATTCATGATTATTAAAAAATAAATTAAAAACCTTACTAATTAAATTATTGATATTTTTTTCCGACTGTCCCGGTGGTGTGCTGCAAAAGGAATGATATTTCTGTATTTTTGCCGTTGCCAAAGTCACCATATAGTATCCCTGTACATTACATTATTAGTTATGGTGGCGTAAAACAAACCCGATGCCAGGCCTCCAACGGCATAGATGGCCCGCAGATTGATTGAAAACCGACAGGTATGACGTTGGGCTAAAAGATTGATTGAAGATGATTTTGCAGTGCTTGATACTAGATAATTTGTCCGTGGGTTCAACTTTTTTTTTTTTTTTTTTTAATGTTAAAAAATATACATTGCCAATACTTTTCCCAGCAGAAACACTCTCTTTTTTTTTTTTCCAAATGTAAAGGGATTGATCTGTTATGATCTGGTTCTTTTGACATGTTATAAAAATAATTAAATAACTAGTAAAAATTTAATTTGACTTAACTTAAATATTTAAAATAAGATTTTTTTTTTATAAAATATTAAGACGATAATATATTGGATTGATTTAGATTAATCCGTATTAATCTGTCAATATGCATACCAAGTTATGAGACTATAATAACTCTATAAGAAGAAAATTAAAACAAATTATGAAATTCAATTTTCAATAAACCTGATATTAATAGATGAAATTAAAAAAAACTCAATTAAAAAAAAGACCTAAAAAAATAACTCGAGCCAACCCGGGTTAACCTACCAAACCTGCAACCCAAGTCATAAGACCAGGATAACCCAATAGATAGTATATTGGAATAAATTATAAAGATCAATTTCTAATTAACCTAATATTAAAAAATGAAATAAAAAAAAAAACATAAGAAACGACTTTAGTGAACCCGGGTTAAACTATCAAACTAATGATCAAAGTTATGAGATGGGGATAAGCTTATAAAAAGCAAATTAGAACAAATCACGAAACTTAATTTCCAATAAACTCAATGTTGAATGCTAAAATTAAAAAAATAATTCAGTTAGGAAAAGAAAAGAAAAACTTGAGTTTAAACTCGCGATATGCATCATTAGGCTAGGATAACTTCAGAAAAAAAAACAAATTGTAAAAAAATTATGAAACTCAATTCTCAATAAATTTAATGTTAAATGATGGAATTGAAAATAAAAAATAAAACATAAATTGAAAAAAAAAATTCTAGTGAATAGTATTTTGAGAGTAGTGCAATGAAACCCTCTTTTTTTTTTTTTTTTTTTTTTTATTAGGGATTATTTTTTTGCATAACATATTTTACATATGAAAAATATTAATTTTACATGAAAAATATTTTTCAATGTTTGATTTTAAAAATATTTTTACATAAAATATTTACGTGAAAATATTTTTCAATATTGGTGATTGTAGTTGTAAAAAAAATAGGTGGTGGTGGTGGGGAGATGACAATGATTTTAAAGGAGAAGATCGTTGTAGTGGTGGAGGAGGAAGTGATGGTGGTGGTGAAGGAGAAGGTGATGGTGGTGACACGGTAGTGATGATGTAGAAGGTGGTCATGGTGGTGGTGGAGAAGAAGGTGGTAAGGTTGTTATAGTACGTGGTGATGAAAGAGCATGTGGTTGTGATGGTAATAAAGGAAGAGATAGTGGTAAGGTGTTCATGGGTCGGGTCGGTGTCTATAATTGTATCTAACCTAACCATTCAAAAAATATTTAGACTTGAGGAAGTTGGATATGTTGAGTTTTGTGGATATATATATTTACTTGTTGAGCATATAAATTTCTTTATTCATGGACAATTCTAAAAAAATACATTTTTAAAAGCATAAAATTGTGTCTTTAACCACAATTGATATTGCAATATCTTTAATCACAACTAAAAATAGTTTTGTTGAGACTTTAGTTTCTTTTATTATTATTATTATTATTATTATTATTATTATTATTATTATTATTCAGGGGTTGCCCCAATCACAAGTTAGTCAATTTAAATTAGATTTATTCAAGTTATTATTGTTTGAATATTTTTTTTCATATTAGAAAAAAATTGACTGCTCCACGTCGAGAAAAATAAAATAAAATCTGATATCCATTATTTATAGGTATAAGAATTACCACCGTGTGATTAAAAATTTAAACCGATGTAGGAACGGCTATATATAGGTAAGAGTGTGAACGTTAAAACGTTATTCATGTAAAATTAAAACGAGAACTTCAAAAAATCCAAAAACACGAGAACTAATGCACGCAGCTAAGTGAATTTATACAGAACTTGAATAAAATATTGGATGAATTCAAAACCCATATGTCTTCTACAACACCAACAAATAAAATAAAATAAAATAAACCAATCCATTCATTTTTTTTTTCATCAACGAAAAATCTTTAGAAGATTTTGTTTTTTTAACGGATCGGGAGGGAAATAGATTTTTTATTGCATTGCTTGAACACTTAGCTTATACAAGAAAGCTAATATATCATACAATATTGTACAAGAGAGAAGGATTCAACGGCGTGCTCTTCACGGTGCGACGTTTGAGACTCCTTCGTTGACTAGAGAGGATCATTATTTTTTTTAAAAAAAAACAGTTGCTAATAAACAAGCACATAAGAAAAAGCAATTAAGAACATGCACTTCCAGAGGTAAGGGGAAATAATTCTTCAATTTCTGGCGGTGAACTTAATATGGATGCCATCGCCAAATGAAATGATAGGGGTCCGAGATACGTCTCCTCCCTTGACTTTGGTAAAACTGGCATTAAGAAAAAAAAATAAAATCCAGAGAGTTAACAAAAAGATCTGTGATAAATTGAACTTCCATGCTGTCACTGTTCAAGTATGAGTAGGAGTACGATAAGAGAAAAATCAACTCTACCTGTAACTAGTGACCAGGATATGCAGAAAAGTGGACAAGACCAGTTTGCTGTATTCTGCACCAGCACATTGCCTCGTGCCGCCACCAAATGGCATAAAATTCTTGGAAATAGTAACTTGATCAAGGTCCTATTTAGCATTGCAGAAACAATAAAAAGAAAAATTCAGCAGTTATAAAAGCACGATTCTATTAAATTTGTGATAAATTGAATCTATATTAAGGGTTGACTTGGGAAATGGAGCAGTGCCTTCCAGCGCCATGGGTTGAAAGTAACTGGGTCCTTGAATGTATCAGGATTTAACTGAATAGCAGGGGTAACAAGCATAAGTGTCCAACCAGCTGGGACGGTGTATCCTGGAGATTTCTCAAAGAATCAATTGAAATGAACATTTTGGAAAAAGAAAGCGAAGAGATTTCTGAGTTGAGAACTGGCAGCTGCACACCTTTGACCTGGAAATCTTTCAATGCCTTACGGAATAAACCAGGTGGGATGTTGGAGATTCTAAGTGTTTCATTCACAACCTGTGTATCATAATTAACATCGTGTGATTAAGAATATGAGTATCTACCAAAAAATAATGAAAAACACGGTTTTTATTCCTAGACAAGAGGACCATATTAATTTTTAGGAAGCAGTGAATGATTGGTCATATTTCATAAGAATATAACATTATCTTATTACCGCAAAAAGAAAAAAAAGGAAAAGAGATGTTAATGGAAAGTAGTAATACAAAAGGACAATTTTTTAGAATGTGGAGACTAACCATTTGTGTGAAAGTCATTGATCGGTACTCCTCCCATGTGAGGCCGGAGTTTGGATCTTCCCTTTTCTTCACAATTGCCTCATGCTCAGCCTGATCGATTAAATTACACAATTAGCGCGGGACATGGTGTGAATAGAGAGTGGTGGCATCTTCAAATTGAAAGCTTAAAATTCGATGCTATTAATTAGGGTATGTATACGTACTCTCAATTCCTCAACTACTCGAGGGTTCTCTGTAAGAAACTTGAATGTTAGAGTTAGCGTGGTTGACATGGATTCAAAGCTGGCAAACAAGATCCCGAACATGAGTTGGGGGATGAAATCCACCGTCAAGAACTTCTTAGTCTTCATATCATCAATGGCTTGATCAAGAAAATCTCCCCGACGCTTTGATGGGTCTTTGAGCCTCTCCATCAGTGTATCCTTGAGCAATTTCAACATCTTCTCTCGTTCCTGAATCAATAGAAAGGTATGTTATTGAATGGTCATTCCTGAGCAGTGATTACCAAATATGAGTAAATCTCAAGGTTCAGGGACTCCTCTGTTTACCTGCATGCAGTTGTGGAACGAAGTGCCAGGAATATTCAAAGGCAAGGAGATGAAACTGTTCAAGATCTTTGTGTAATTCTTACTGAGCGTCTCTTTTGAGTTCTCGGCATCATAACCAAATATTTTGTGTGCAGTAAAATTGAAAACCATCTACAGCAAGAAAAGGCAGGTTAGGGTTAAGAAGACACGTGAGAAAATGTTCATCAATACAGTGTACTGAAAATTAAAAGTGCACTCACGACAGAGATAACTTGTTTGACGTCAACAGGTCCCTGAGAAGCCCACTTTGCCAAGGTGGTGTGAAGCATGTCTTCGATTTTAGGAAGCAGTGATTCTTTAAGGCTCTCAACACCAAAGTGGTTCACAGTTATGCTTCTCAAGTATTTGTGAACTGCACCGATTGCGTTCACCCTCGTTTCACCCTCAAGATTGAAAAATTTGGCAAAGGAATCCAAATACCATAGCTCAACCAAGGTTCCTTCGTGTTGCAAGATGTACTTGTTCATTTCATAGTCAGCGGACACAATGATAGGCCTTCCAACCAAGCTGGTTTTAAAGATCGGTCCATACCTGAAACAGGGAGATCAATATGAATTTGTTAGTAGCGAATCAAGCAGGCAAGTATATTCGGTTTAATTATGAAAACTGTGCTAGCCAGCATATTACTTTTGCATCCTTTTCTTGACGAATGGATGAAGGTCCAGAGATTTTCCAGGAATGATGAACTGCAGAGTTTCTCCAATGAGGGGCCAGCCCATGGAACCTGGAGGGAGAACTCCTTCAATTTTTGGGCTTCTCCATTTGAAAATCATATGAGTATAGTATATCACCACCAATGCTACAACAACCAATCCAATTGCCCACATCTTTTTGCTAATGGATGAAAGCTAGAGAATGAAAGATAAGAATGTTAATGAAGAGGTGGATGAAGAATGGTGCTACTACAAAGTATTATATAGCATCTACAGGTCAAATACTATTTAGAAAAGCTTGGAATATAGTTTTTAATAGAATAGATATAGTTTTTGTTTGTTTGTTTGAGAAAAAGATATTTATACAAACTTATTATATTTTAATATATTTAATACACAATTATTTTAATAATTTAATATGACTTTGTTAGCTTGGCGGTTTTAAAAATAATTTGGATGATTTTCAATTAATCCAATATTAAAGTATGAAATTAAAAAAATCAATTAAAAAAATTATTGTTACTTATTTTTGGATCCCCAAACAAAAACGAGAAAATACAAAAATAATATCAAAAAATATTAGGAAGAAATCCAAAAAATAATAGCAGCAAGAAAAGGATGTTGGAATGCCCATAAAATAGCTAGAAATTAGTTGAGGAGGTTCAAAAATACAAAAATTAAAATTTAACAATATATTTTTTTTACTAATAAGAGCTCTATTGAAAAAAAAAAATCAATTTGAAGAAGAAAAGTTCAAAATCAGATGTTTATGGACTCAATCAAATTTTATTGAAGGTTTAATTGAATTTATGGAGAGTTGATTGCAAGAAAAAATATTTTTAATTCAATTCGGTCTTTATTGGGAATAAATTAAAGTTTAAGAGTTAAATTATAATTTACACAAGGACTTGACTACAAAATTTCAGAACTTGAGTGACCAAACTAAACATGGCCATTTCGCATCCCAAAATGGTGCCGTTTCAAAAGACATTGTCCATCATCTTTTTCATTGCACCAGGGAACCGTTTCAGCAGGAAGAAGAAGAAACAATTAGCCCCAGCTGCTCATGATGCAATACGTTACTAAAATGTATGGCATTTATTCAGCTATAAAGCCAGAGAAAGAAACGTTGCACCACGCCTGCTAAATGTCCACGAAAGAGTCGCCGGCCGCTATTCTTGCATTAAAGTCCATGCATGGTGGCCTTATTATCTGGAGGCGACCACATGACATCCTCTGGCTATAAAAACCAGAGAAAGGCCATGATAAGGGAGAAAGGGGGGACAAAAAAGAGGATAACAGGGGAGAAGAACTGAAAAAAACCAGGATGGAGACTAAAAAAAAATAAAGGGGAAGAGGAAAACCAAAAATAAACCAGTAGAGAGAGAAGCAAACAAACAGAAACAGGGACAAAAAAAAACACACACACACAGAAGAATACCAGGAGGGAGGAGAAGACAGAGACGAAAGGGAAGGAACAAGGCCGCAAGAAGAACAGAAAACAGAAACAGAGAGAATAGGAGACCAGAAACCAGAGAAGAAGCAAATAGAAAACAGAAAGAAAAAGAGGAGAATCGTCCAACCATTGTCTTCGGCTTTGCCTCCCTGCACTAGGTAAGTTCTTTTTCATTCTGTCTTTTATAGTTACATAACACTGTGCGAAAGTAATTTTAATTGCATTTGCACTGTGCATAGCATGTGTGATTAGTTCAAGCATGCGTGCCTTAGTTAGCCAAGTCACTAGTTTCGGCCAGTGACCCAGCCCACCCCTAAATAAAGAGAAAAAAGGGAGAGATTTGTGGTTTTCTAGCGTATTTATTTTTATACTGTAAAAATATAAATTTGATATTAAAATACCCGGTTTTCAATGAAATGTTGCATATATATATATATATATATATATATTTGGAAAAAAAAAATGCTTTGTTTTTATACATACGGCTAAATATGTATATATAAAAAAATCATATTGTAGTTTCATACAATATAGAAAATTTCAAAAAACATGTCTTAGCATACATTTTCGGTTGTAATAACAAGTTTATTAATGTCACGAGAACTAGGCTAATATTTAAAAAATAAGAAAAATATTTTGTTTTCATTTGGTATCTAGGATTACAATCTTATACGTAAGACGTACTCTTGATACCAAATAAAATAGTTTGTTTTGTTTTTATTGATGTTAGAGCAATTAGGTTTTCTTTACCCGATAAGATAAGGATCTTTTTATCAAGAAGAACTTTTTTTATTTTTTTAAGAAGTCATTGACAAGAAAACTTTCAAAATCTTTAAATCACATTAAACCACGAAGTAACTTACTTCAGGTAGGGTATGCTAAGGGTGCTAACACATTCCCTAGCCATAGCCAGTCCTTACCTGTGAATCTCTAACAAAGACCAGCACACTTGGGTTTCCTAGTGACCCTAAACCAAATACTAGGTAGCAACTCCTAAGAATCAATGAACAAAAATCACCATCGACGCTGCATGGGGCACGTGCGACAAAAATAACTTGAGTCAACCTGGGTGAACTCGTTAAATCTAAGACATGGGTCATGAGATCAAGATAATCTCATAAAAAACAAACAAGAAGAACATAAATTTAAAAAAAAAATCAAGGAAAAAAACATACTACTCAAGAATATTATTTTAATATATATATATATATGTGTGTGTGTGTGTGTGTGTGTGTGTGTGTGTGTTGTGGCAGGCCTTATGAAGCAAATGTGCTTGATGGTGTTAAAATTGTAAACCAGTGCTAGATAAGTAATAGAAACTGAAGGTGTGACGGAGCTAATATTTCATGAGGGAACAATTGCACAAATAAATTACCCTAGCTTAAAACACAATACACAAGATAATATAGAGCAAGCAAGGGGTCGATCCCACGAGGAAGGTTTAAGTGAGATTTTTATGTTAGATGATATGCAATTTAGAGGGGGTTTGACGTTATTTAGGCTGAAGCAAAAGAAAACAGAAAAGTATCAAGCAAAATTAAATAAAATTAGAAAATTAACAAGAGAACAAATCCTGGTTGCAAGTAAACATTCACCTACAGAAATCAGAACTCATCATGGAAATGAAACATCAATTTATATTCTGAACATTTATCTCTTCTTAACATTGGTTAGTTAACAGATCCACCATATAACTAATCCTAACCATCAAATAACCATAGTGTCCGCACTAGTAATTTAATTCAATGGCAGCCTTAAGAACTAGATAAGTTGATTAATAAAGAAAACATAACTGTCTGTAGTCTATGTTTGATTTGATTGAATGTTCTTCCTAAGATTAATAACGTAGATCTGCCACAATTATTAAACTCAGTTGCTTCACAAGTTCATATACCACAACTCTGGTTTTGATATCAAACTTAGCAATAGATTATCTACAATAATAACTTAGAGTCTGATTAGTACTTAAAAGTTCATTTTTATCAAGGTTTTATATCATCATTTTGCATTTGAAGTATCAATAACTCCTTAACTAAAGCATTTTTTATAATAACATACCTAATAATATAAGATACCTTTAATTTATGGTAAATGTTCATCTTAAATGCAGGCCTATCACATAAATGAAAGGTTTGATTGATGAGTTTAAGTATTGAAATTGAAAGGACAAAGAGAGGGCCAAACTTAAAAAAGAGATGTTGGTGCAGTACAAACTAGAACACTATTCGGTAATAGGGTCATATCTTGAGTTCTAGAAGTCCAAATGACCTTAATTTTTTTTCCTGGAAAGATAAGACAATTTCCTATAACTTTCATGTGTACAGTTGGTTCCAGTTCTGAAGTTAGCAATGATGTTTTATTCAGACAAAAAGATAAGGATTTTCACCAAGTCAAGAGTTGGCCACCTACTCAACAATTAGTCATCAAATCAATAGTTCCAAATTTTGGCCTATAAAAGGAGGCATTTGCCATGCATTTAGGCATCTTGGTTATTCAGATCAAGATCATGCTTTTTATTTCTTTCTTTATATTTTTTGTAATTCTTAAGTTTTGTTTTCATTAATATCTTGTTTATGCTTTTCATTTCCTTTCCTTTACTTAGTTAACTTGTATCTTATTTATGTTCTTATTTTATTTATTTATGTTTCTCTTCTTCATTATGTTTAGCTAAATTTATTATGTCAAGGTGAAAAGGTTACACTAATGGTGCAAGAATGAGTATAGCGTAAACTCAACATGGACCTTAATGTTTAATATTAAAATGTCTTATCTTTTTATCTTACTAATTCTTAATACTTTGCTTGTTAAATGGTTAATCTAGATTTGTGTTGTATAACACTTGGTACAACAAATGCTTGGCACTCTCATAGCCCAACTGTATGGTATAACCTACACCTGTGCTATGAAAGGAACTTGATTTGTTGTTAACATAAGTTAGCATCATGAATTCCTGACAATATTTAAAAGTTTGGTGTTACTTAAATAAGATAATTAATATGATCATGTTGACAATTTATAATGAGCTATTAATGATAAATCATCCGATTGAAACCTCCTTTGTGTGTGGTTTCCAGTTGATTAATAAGAGTTTATGCTATACTTGTTTGAAATACCATTAGTGGATCCTCTAACCTTGACATTTATTCTTATCATGTTTAATCCTTACATTAGTCTTCCATCTCAAAGTTCTCATCAACTTCTTCTTCTTTATTATTATTGTTGTTGTTGTCTATAATTTATACAATTAACCTCCATGTAATTCGACCCCGGTATTACCGAGTTATTTATAACTTCGACACTCCTGCACTTGGGAGAAGACATCAATCTTTTGGTCATGTCAAGTTTTTGGTGCTACTGCCAGGGAGGTAAATTTCTGTACAAATTATAAATTTTGTTATATTTTTCTCCTTTCACTTTTCTTTTATATAACTTTTATTTCATGTGTTTTGTCTCATTTTCTTTTTCTTTTCTTCTTTTTATTCTCTTTCTACACATGCATAAGAGTTTGGTCACGTACATTAAATAATAGACTTTGTATGGTATCCTCATCTTCTTTAGAAAACATGGCTGAAGAGGATAATCAGTCGCTTTATAATAAGAATAATCGGGTTAAAACACTTAGAGACTACATGAATCCAATAAGAACAATTGCGCAATCATATATATTTTTTTTCCTCCTGATGTATCTCATTTTAATTTGAAGCCAGACATTATTCAACTTTTACCTTCTTTTCATGGCTTAGATCTAGAAAATCCATACTTGCATTTGAGAGAATTTAAAGAAGTTTGTAACACCTATAATGACTTAAATTATAGCATAAATACCATTAGATTAAAGCTTTTTCCTTTTTCATTAAAAGATAAAGCTAAAACATGGCTACAAAATCTTAAGTCAGGATCCATTCGTGCTTGGGATGAAATAGAAGAACAATTTTTAAAGAAGTTTTTTCCATCTCACAAAACCAACTCTTTCAAAAGACAAATCACCACTTTCACTAAAAAACCAGGTGAAATATTTTACCAATGTTGGGATAGCTATCGAGATTTGCTTAATACTTGCCCTCATCATGGTTTTGAAACATGGAGATTGGTTTCACATTTTTATAAAGGATTAACACCTAAAGATAGGCAAATGGTGGAATTGATGTGGAATGGAACTTTTGAAGATAAAGACCCTGATGAAGCAATGGAGTACCTAGACTTACTAGCTGAAAATACTCAAAATTGGGACACTATGGGCACTTATGAGGCATTGGGTCAAACTCAACCTCATAAATCTAATGGAGGTATGTACAACCTCAAGGAAGATCATGACCTCCAAGCCAAATTTGTATTGTTAGCTAGAAAAGTCAAGGCACTTGAATGTAAAAAAAATGGTCAATTAAAATATGTTAAAGACATTGTGTGTCAAATTTGTGAAACAAATGAACATGCAACCAATGATTGTCCAACTTTGCCTTCTTTCAAGGAATGTCTTCATGAACATACCCATGCTTTAAACAGTTTTCAAAGGTCCAATCATAACCCGTACTCACAAACATACAACCCTAGTTGGAGAAATTACCCAAATTTCAGTTGGAAGACTGATAACAATAATGCACAAACTTCGCAGCCACCATTTCAAGCACACCATAATTTCCAAAATTCTCATGGATATGCACCTCATTATGCTCCACCTCCTAGAAGAAATCTTGAGGAAACATTGAATTTATTCATTGAAAAGCAAGAGACAATCAACACTCAACTTGCTCAAAGCATGACAGATTTTAAAGATGCTCTCGCAAAATTCACATCTGCTCTTAGTTTTCAAGAGAACGGTAAGTTTTCATCTCAACCACAGCAAAATCCAAAGGGGCAATACAATGCAAATGCAAGTAGTTCTGGAAGCCAACACATGGATCAAGTCAAATCAGTCATCACTCTTCGTAGTGGTAAGGTTATTGAAAAACCTACTCTTGAACCTTGTGAGAAAGATGATGAGTCAATGTCTAAGGGTAAGGAAGGGGTTGAATATGAACATTGCAAAGAAAAGACTGATTCCCCACCATCATTTACATTTCCTTATGCCACGACCAAACAGGAAGCAATCGAGGATGAAAAAGGCACCAAAAATGTTATCGCGGATCATTTGTCAAAATTGACAATAGATTTGACATCCGACATCACACCAATCAATGATTACTTTCCTAATGAATCTTTACTTCTTTTATTTCAATGCATTGGTTTGCTAGAAATAGCAATTTTCTTGCTTCAGGATTTTTGCCAGCTTATTTGGATAACCAAGATAAAAGAAAGTTTTTGAGCGACGTGCAAAACCTTTATTAGGATGACCTTTACTTATTCAAATATTATGCTGATCAATTATTTCAAAGATGCATTCCCGATAATGAGGTAAGTAGTGGCATTAAATTTTGTCACTCTAAGTATGTGGGGATAATTTCTCGTCAAAAAAGACGACTGCAAAAATCTTACAAAGTAAATTTTACTGGCCCACCATGTTCAAGGACTCATATGTATTCTGCAAAACCTGTGAAAATTGTCAAAATATGAGATTTATTTCAAAACATAGAGTGTCTTTAGATAATCTTCTATTGACTCTTAAGTCTCATTATAGTGGAGATGTGCATCAGACAATTCATGATTTATGACCCTATTTTCATAAAGAACATGCTCATCATAATCCTAGAAATCTGACTAAAAAAAAAGATCCTGTTTGCCATTTTTTAAGAAAACTGGATGGGAAGCCTATCTCTGACCCATATAGGGCGTTTAAGCTGTTTTTAAACATAAAACCAAGGGAAGATGTGAGCCACAATCATAACTACCTTTACATACACATGCTTTTTATATATATATATATATATATATATATATATATATATATATAAAAGAACAAAAAAAAAAGGAAGAAAGAGAGAGAGACTCCAGCTGGCTTTCATATAGGTGATATGATTGCATTTTCTTTTTCTCATTTATAAAACCTTCTTCTTCTTCCCTTCATTTCTACTCAACCTATACAAGCATAGATAAGTTTTGAAATGGCAGGATCCCCAGCTCTTAAAATAAAAAATATTTGTGTTTTTTGTGGATCTAGTCCTGGGAAAGAAAAGACTTTATAGAATCCGTAAATCATCTTGGTCAGATACTAGCTGAGAGAAAGATTCATTTAGTATATGGGGGGTAGCCTTGGGTTAATGGGGAGTGTGTCAATGATTGCATTCTTAGAAGGCAATTAAGTTTCGGGGGTCGTCCCCAAAGCTTTAGCAAAAGGGGACATCATTGGAAAAATAATTGGAGAAGAACTACAGGTCTCCATAATGTCTGATTGAATGAATACAATGTTTAACCATGCTAACACTTTCATTGCCTTACCAGGTGGTCTAGGCACATTGGAAGAGATCTTTCATATTTTCTCTTAGGCCCAATTGCATATTCACCATAATCCTATAGGTTTGTTAAATGTTAATGGTTTTTATGATAATTTGTTATCTTTTCTTGATCAAGCTGTGGAATAACAATTTCTAACATCTTCGGCACGACAAATCATAATCTCTTCTACTACTGCTGAACAATTGATTGACCAACTACAATATTTCATCCCTGTAATTGATCCCTCCATGAGTTGCATAAATTAGTTAACAACAAAAAGCCATAAAAAGCTTAAATTGGATTTGAGCCTTCGTTTGTGAAACCTTTTGTCTTTTGGTTTTGTTAATAACACATTATTTTGTTTTTTTATTTTTTTATATTTGTTTAAGTGTGTTTCAGGTTTGTTAGTGTTCGTTGTTTCAGGTGATGTCTTCTATACTCCATCTTTCTACCTTAAGACATTGAGGACGATGTCTCATTTTGGTTGGGGGGAGAGGGTAGTAGTTGACATTAAAAAAAAAAACTTACTAACTGTTTTTGCTATTATTAAAACTATTTGACAAAACTGTTATTACTAGGATGGCAGAGTAAGGGAGAATTTTATTGACTCTTGAAACGCATCTTAGTAAAAATTTTCCAATGGTTATTTGCAATATTCATAACAAGGTCTATCACATACTTCTCTTGAAATATTCAAGTTTACAAACTCTCGCATTATTATCAATTGATTCTACTCATATACTCATTTAACAAATATTTTTAAACCTTTATTTTCACACACACACTTTAATATATGATTATGGGTTGCATATTGGATTATTACATTATTTATATTCTTTTGTTAAAGGTAACAACTAAGGGAAAGTGATAGTATATAATTTATAAAACAAAAATTGAAAAAATGATAATAAATGTAATTAATTAAATAAATAAAAACATAGATAAGTTTGATTTCGTAGCCTCCATAACCTAAACAATTAAGTCTGAAGGGGTGTTTTAACACCTAATACCCTAAAGTCAACTGATTTGGGAGCTATTGGCCCAATACATGTTACATGGGTTGAGGAGAAAAGCTTAAGGGAATCAAATATTGCACTATCTATGTATCAGTATTTACAACCTGAGTTACTAAGCTCGTAGGGGTGTCTCAACACCTAATGCCCTAAGACCAACTGGTCTGGGAGTCATTAGTCAAAAGCTCGTTAGATGGGTTAAAAATGCATTGTGTTTTATGTTATATGTATATATATTTAAAAAAAAGAAGAAGAAAAAGGATACTAATCCTAACCCAAGAAAATTAATCTTAAAAGATTAGAACAAAAATTTTGTTTTCTTCCAAGTAATGCCCATAACTATATGTTGATATTTTGAGCACAAAAAAAAGGTTTATTAATATCTTGTTTAAGAGGTATTAGGCAGATATATGAATTTAATGAGAGTTTGTTTATTTGGATAGATTAATGGAAGTTGAATGATAAATGACTTGCTTTGTGGAATTTGCAAATTGTTTTTCTATTTTAACGCTTTGATTACTAGGTACTAGTAATAAGCTGGTTGGGGGGGTGTGATTAGTACTTAAAAGTGCATTTTTATTAAGGTTTTATATCATCATTTTGCTCTTGAAGTATCAATAACTCCTTAACTAAAGCATGTTTTATAATAACATACCTAATAATATAAGATACCTTTAATTTATGGTAAATGTTCATCTTAAATGCATGCCTATCACATAAATGAAATGATTGATTGATGAGTTTAAGTATTGAAATTGTAAGGATAAAGAGAGGGCCAAACTTAGAAAAGAGATGTCGGTGCAGTCCAAACTAGAACACTGTTCGGTAATGGGGTCATATATCGAGTTCTAGAAGTCCAAATGACCTTAATTTTTTTCCTGGAAAGATAAGACAATTTCCTATAACTTTCATGAGTACAGTTGGTTCCAGTTCTGAAGTTAGCGATGTCGTTTTATTCAGACAAGAAGATAAGGATTTTCACCAAGTCAAGAGTTGGCCACCTACTCAACAATTAGTCATCAAATCAATAGTTTCAAATTTTGACATATAAAAGGAGGCATTTGCCATGCATTTAGGCATCTTGGTTGTTCATATCAAGATCATGCTCTTTATTTCTTTCTTTATATTTTTTGTAATTCTTAAGTTTTGCTTTCATTAATATCTTGTTTATGCTTTTCATTTCCTTTCACTTACTTAGTTAACTTGTATCTTATTTATGTTCTTATTTTGTTTATTTATGTTTCTCATCTTCATTATGTTTAGCTAAGTTTATTATGTCAGGGTGAAAAGGTTACACTAATGGTGTAAGAATAAGTATAGTATAAACTCAACATGGACCTTAATGTTTAATATTAACATGTCTTATCTTTTTATCTTACTAATTCTTAATACCTTGCTTGTTAAATGGTTAATCTAGATTTGTGTTGTAAAACACTTGGTATAACAAATGCTTAGGACTTTCATAGCCCAACTATATGGTATAACCTACACCTGTGCTATGAAAGAAACTTGATTTGTTGTTAACATAAGTTAGCATCATGAATTCCTAATAATATTTAAAAGTTTGGTGTTACTTAAATAAGATAATTAATATGATCATGTTAACAATTTATAATGAGCTATTAATGACAAATCATCCGATTGGAACCTCCTTTATGTGTGGTTTCCAATTGAATAATAAAATTTTATGCTATACTTATTTGAAATATCATTAGTGGATCCTCTAACCTTGACATTTGTTTTTATCATTGTTTAATCCTTACATTAATCTTCCATCTCAAAGTTCTCATCAACTTCTTCTTCTTCTTATTCTTTACTACTACTACTACTACTACTACTATTCTTGCTATTATTATTGTTATTGTTGTTGTTGTTGTATTATTGTTGTCTATAATTTATATAATTAACCTTCTTGTGGTTCAACCCTGGTCTTACCGGGTTATTTATTACTTCGACACTCCTGCACTTGGGAGAAGACATCAATTTTTTGGTCATGTCAAAGTTTGCTCTAGCAATTAAAATAAATAATCATAAGAAAAATAAGCATTAGAGAACAAACATATTCATCATATAAACTGAAAAGAAAAGGTAAAATAGATCTCACAATTTTTAAAATTTGAAGGTTTTTGTGTCCTTGCATGTTTGTCATGCATGTTTATTGAACAACTAATAAATAAAAAAAAGAAAACATGATTTTGGGTTTGTGGAAGAGAAGGGGCGTTTTTTTCTCTCTTGGTTGGCTCTTCTCCTTCTTTTCTTTCATTCTTTTTATATTCTAGAAAACCCTAGTTTATATTTTACAAAATAGTCCTTCCTTAAGTATGTAGTTTACATTTAAGCATTTCAATAACTATTTTTTTTTTAAAAAAGAAATAGCCTTGCATGAAATCTTCAAGCTTTTACTTAGAGGAGGTAAATTGCTAAAATTAAAACTTGGATGTTGGTTTGGATGCTTCGGGATATAATTTGGACTCGTTTCTTCACAAAACTTGTTTGTTGGCAAAATTCATTTGTCATCTTAGAAAAATCATATCTCACTCATATGAGTTTATTTTTGGCTAAATTTTGGTAAGTGGATAGGTCTTTGAGTTAAGAATCCAACAAAATTTAGTTTGCATCAAATGGTCAACATTGACAGATTGCGAGATTTGACCTTGAAGGCTGTGATCTTTATGCTCTTCCTTATTTTATTTTCTTGCCTTGATGTTCAGAAAGGTATGGATGATAGCTTTTTAATGCAACTGTAATCACTTTATTTCGACCTCTAGAGCTTACATTCTGCACAAAACATCGACTGAAGGTCAAATCTATCAATTACCTCCAATTTACTTCATTTTGCATCTTTCATCCAAAAGTGCATTCAAAACATAAAACAAAGAATATCAAGGCATTTTATATATAAAACATAGGCAAAACACTAGTTAAATGTGGGTGAAACTATTAAATAATATAGTTGGATCAAATACCCTTATACTTAGCTCTTGCTCGTCCTCGAGAAATGATAGATAAAATCAAATTGAAAATAACTATGACCAATCTTTTAATCTCCCATCAATGTCCAAGAATATATGCATTATGAACCATAGTTATTAAACCCGAACCGGCCCGACAAGTCGACCCGGTGGCTAGACTGGTCTGGGTTTGTCAAAATATCGGTCGGTGCAATGACCTGGCTGAACTCGATCAACCCATGACTCGGGCTAACCTGGACGAGACCTAGTGTTTTTTTTTTCTTTTCAAAATGTGGTTTTTCTCCTATACCCCTCTTTTTTCATATTGTTTTAGTTGGTTATTAATATTTTTTAAATTTCACAATATAAATATTAGAAAAGTGTTTTATTTTTTCAATGTGGGATTTGAAACCCTTTCGTATATATACTTTATGTTCACAAGGAAAAAAAAAGTTATATTTGTTCAATGTGGGATTTGAAACCCTTTAGTATATATACTCTATGTTCTCAAGAAAAAAAGTTATTTTTTCAATGTGGGATTTGAAGCCCTTTCACATATATACTTTATGTTTACAAGAAAAAAGTTATCTTTTTTCAATGTGGGATAAAAAACTTTTTGGTTTAAATACTTCAAGTTAAAAAGATAACATTATATCTTTTCAATGTGGGATTTGAAGCCCTTTAGTATATATACTCTATGTTCACAAGAAAAAAATTATGTTTTTTCAATGTGGGATTTGAAACCCATTAGTATATATATTCTTATGTTCCCAAGAAAAAAGTTATTTTTTCAATGTGGGATTACAAGTCATTTCGTATATATACTCTATGTTCATAAGAAAAAAGTTATGTTTTTTCAATGTGGGATAAAAACCTTTTTGGTTTAAATACTTCAACTTAAAAGGATAACATAATATCTTTTCAATGTGGGATTTAAAGCCCTTTAATATATATACTTTATGTTCAAAAGAAAAAAATTATGTTTTTTCAATGTGGAATAAAAAATATTTTAAAATATTCTCTTAAACTTTATTATTTACAACATATATATCCTATATTTACATGAATTTTTTTTCTTAATTTATTCATATAAAATATTAAAACTTTAAATATTTTTTTTTAATTTTTTAGATTGATCCAGGTTGACTCGAGTTGACCCATGAAACCCAAGACCCGACCCCTGGATCAGGTTAGCTCCTGGGTCGAGTTTAATAACTATGTTATAAACAAGAATACAATCAAGAAGGATAGAGAGTACAAATTTTCATGAATTCATTTACATACCAACTTCAAAACTTAATTAATCTTTGGGATTTAAATGAAATCTATGTCATGCCAAAGTGATAGGTCCTCTTATTGATATAAACTCCAACACTCACGTGTTTAAGGCTTATGTATTTAAATCTCTCAAATTCAATCAATGAATATGTTCTACCATAAGCTCGCTCTTCAATCTCATCTCCACTACTAACATGTTATAAGCAATGCATGAATCAAAAGGTCTTATTTTCCTATTGTAATGGGGCTAAGGTTAAGGTTAGGTAAAATGGAATAAAAGAAAAGGTTCAAATCAAAGAAAGTAGAGCATTCTGAAAAATAATATTTCAAACAAAATATTCCATCAAAGCACATAAATTTTCCATCTTTAAGCACCAATGCTTAACTTCTTTTGATTTCAAGCTCCATCACATAGAATCTTAAGAACACAAAGGAACACTTTTCTTTTCTATTCTTTTTCTTTCACCTTTGACAACTTTGCCTATCTTTTCATCAAGCATCCTTTCTTCTTTCTTGTCATATAATTTCCAACCATAATTCCATGAGATACCACAAGTATATGCTCTACTAATCCTTGGCCAGGGAAAAAAAGGAAAACATATAAAAAGTAAAGGTTTATACATGGATAAAGCAAAGAAAAGATAAACAAGCTCAAAAGGGGCTCACTACGAATAAAATGCTTTAGGTTGGCTTTTTGGCTAAAGTGGTTAACATTCCTAATGCCTTTATCATCTTCATGTATATATGTAATGTGAATGTAATCTCAACAGGATATGAAGCAAGTTCTAGAGATTTATATCATTGACAGAATGCACAATAAAAGAATATAATGTTGAAGGCTCAAAAGCTTGCATTGATATAACACTATAAAGTCAACATGATATATTTTCAAAGTCAATCCCTAAACCAATTAAACATTAAAACTTGCATGCACACTCATTCATTCAATTTATATCTTCATCTATCTCAATTAATTCTCATACATAATACTCATATTCTCGTAAACCAATGGGAGTTAAAAAAGATAACATAGAGTTTTTTTTGAAAAATAACAAAGAAAAACAAAATTCTCTTATACCCCTGCACTTTAAACACAACATTGTCCTCATTGTTGAAATAAAAGAAAAGGAATATAAGAGAATGACAAAAATAAAATAAAATGTGAAAAATAAAAGATAAAGGAAAAATAAAGCATATTTGATTTTTTTTTTGTCCTAGGTTGCTTCCCAGTAAGTGCTTTTGTTTTATGTCACTGGCTTGACACGTGATATGCTCATTCTTTATAAATTGATTTAACTAACTCCACAGAAGAGGTGAGTCTTGTCGTCCAACCTTCATAGAAAGGTTTCAAACGATGCCCATTGACCTTGAGAACTTTGTTTGTTTCTAATCTCATAATTTCAATTGCACCATAAGGAAAAATATTAGAAACAACAAAGAGTCTAATCTAATGAGAGTGCAACTTTTCAGGAAAAAGTTTCAAACCCGAATGATAAAGGAGGACTTTGTTTCCATCATGAAACTCTTTTCTCATAATCATTCGGTCATAAAGACTCTTAGTCTTTTCTTTGTAAATCCTTGCATTCGTATAAGCATCATTATGTATCTCTTCTAATGTGGTTCTAGTCTTTTTGGGTACCCAAATGATAGACGCCACCCATTTGCTATCCATGATGGGATAAATGACTCCTGCATCATGGAGGACAATTTGCAAAGCTTCCAAAGCCAATGTTGATTGGTGCACGTTTTGGGGAATGCATATGTGCCTCTCCATCTTTTCTATCTCGGTAAAATCATAGCCATAATTCAAAGCCACGCTTAATCCATTTTCACAGGCAAAATCAAAAACTTGTTGTAGACACTTATCAACTTGGTCATAATATGTGATAGAATAAACATTGCTATACAGATATTTCATTGCATCAAGAAAATTAAATTCAATTTTTTCATCTCCTACTTTCATAAACAAAGTATCTTTACCACCATCAATCTTTGTATTGACAGTTTTCAAGAATGGTGTCCCAAACAATATAAGAGTGTTGTTTGAAGAATCACAAGAGTCATGTTCCATATCAAGAATATAAAAGTCGCATGGAATAATAAAACTATCAATCTTGACTAGGACATCTTCTATCACATCAAGTGGATAAACAAAGCTACGATCTGCAAGTTGTATTACAATACTAGTTTTATTCAAAGGCTCCAGACTAAAGGAATCATAAACATGTTTAGGCATAACACTAATTGATGCACCTAAATTGCATAAAGCCCTTTTAAAAGTAGCATTACTAATAACACATGGGATAATAAACGCACTTGGGTCTTTTTGCTTCAAAGGCGTATTCTTTTGAACAACAACAAATATAACTTCACCTATACTTATTGTCTCGTGGCCTTTCAACTTAAAAGCTCTCATAGTAGTACACAACTCCTTCAAGAATTTAGCTTACTTAGGAATTTGCTTGATAGCATCAAGCAAATGAATGTTAAGTTTCATTTTCTTGAAGACCTTTAAATTTTTTTTTCTTTATCATCTTTCTTTGACCTAGAAGAATTTATAGGAAATGGTGGAATTATTTTAAAATTAGAATTCAATGAGTGAGGACTTACCTTTGGAGTGTTGGTCATTGTTTCAGTTTGGGAGGGGGAGGATGTTTTTTCTTTGTATTTAATTTAGTTTCTATCTCTTCTTCTTCCTCCATCTCAATTTGTTTCGACCTTTGCTCTTCAAGTTCTTTCCCATTTCACAGCATGATTGCATTTACATTCTCTTTTGGATTCAATGCTTGAGAGGGCAATTTTCCATTCATTTATGCTTCAAATTTCCCTACACTTAAAGCTACTTACCCCATTTGCTTCTCCAAGTTGTGAATGCTTAACCTTGTTTCTTGTTGAAAAGAAATGACATTTTTTTGCAAGGTCACCGTGTTAGAAGCCAAGGTTTTCATCATCTCACGAAGATCATCACTCGATGACCTTATAACATTGGAATTTGTGACCTCAGGGGGCTGTCTTGCTTGATAATTCTGTTGGGACTGAAATTCATGAAACTGTTGGCCTTCATTGCCTTGTTGAGGCGGGTTCCCATAATGTAAGTTGGGATGATCTCTCCATTCGGGATTGTATGTGTTGGAAAAGGGACATATTTATGCTAAGGGCGTCCATTAAATGCTTGCATTAGCTTGTTCAATGTAATTTTCTTGCATTGTTAAGCACGTATCTGAAGCATGTCCTTGTAAGGAGCATATACTACAAACTTTCACCTGCTATATATTTTCATAAGCCAAAGAACGCACAAGAGAAGTGAGATCATTCACTTTATTCTCAAGGTTCGAAATACTTACCTCATTTACTTATTTGCTTGAGAAGTCTCTACGGGTGCCAAATTATTTTGAGTTGGTTGCCATATTTGAGATCAATTGGCGTGTAACCTTAGCTGTCTTATCTACTAATGCCCCTCCACTTGCCACATCAATGATACATCGGTTAGTATGCATCAATCCTTCATATAAATATTGAATGAGCAACTGATTGGGTATTTGATGATAAGGGCATTGAATTCATGGTTGCTCAAATCTTTCCCAATACTCGGAGAGTGTCTCCCCATGAGATTGTCGAATCCCACATATTTCTTCCCTTATGTTGGCAACTCAAGATGCTGGGAAATATTTTTCAAGGAAAATATTCTTCATGGCATTCCAAGTTCAAATGAAACCTGGGAGAATAGAGAAAAACCACGTCTTTATTGCCCCTTTTAAAGAGAAGAGGAAAGTTTTTAACTTAACCTGTTCTTCATCAACTCCGTTCGGTTTGATGCCAACACAAACCATGTGGAACTACTTGAGATGAGTATGAGGATCTTCTCCAGTAAGTCCATTGAATATTGACAGTAAATGTATAACTAGACTTGAGCTCAAAGTTGACATTATTGTTAATGTTTACATTTAAGTACTTCAATAACTATTTTCCAAAAAAAGAAAAATAGCCTTACATGAAATCTTCAAGCTTTGATTTAGAGGAGTTAAATTGCTGAAATAAAAATTTGGATGTTGGTTTGGATGCTTCGGGACATAATTTGGACTCATTTCTTCACAAAACTTGTTTGTCGGCATAATTCATTTGTTATCTTAGAAAAATTATATCTCACTCATATGAGTTGTTTTTTGGTTGAACTTTGGTATATGAATAGGTCTTTGAGCTAAGAATCCAATAAAATTTAGTTTACATCAAATGGACTTTTATAGCTCAAGATATTCAAGTTGGAATGACCAAAGGTCAACATTGACAAATTGCGAGATTTGACTTTGATGCTCTTCCTTATTTTATTTTCTTGCCTTAGATTTCTAGAAAGGTATGGATGATAGCTTTTCAATTCCATTAGAATTATTTCATTTCAACCTTTAGAGCTTAGGCTCCACACAAAACATCGACTGGAAGTCAAATATGTCAATTACCTCTAATTTACTCATTTTTGCATCAGTCATCCAAAAATGTCTTCAAAATATAAAACAAAGAATATCAAGACATTTTATATATAAAACATTGGCAAAACACTAGATAAATATGGGTGAAACTATTGAATAATATAGTTTCATCAAATATAGATACTGAATAGAATGAGTTGTAGTTAATCGATAATGTTTTGTGAGGAAAGCTACAGAGCTTTCCCTACATGATTTAGACTTTTGCAATATGATTTAGCTTTTTTGTTAAAAAAAAAAAAATACAAAACTAAATTCTCAACCAACTCAATATTTAAAAAAAAATCAACAAATATAATTTTGAAAAAACTTAAAGAAAAAAAAACAAAAGAAAAAAAAAAACAATGTAGGGAAACATTGTAGCAATCCATAAATATATATAAAAAAATTGACAAAAAATTTTGGGAAAAAAAAAACCATGCGGGGAAACACTATATAAATCTACAGTGTTTTAAAGAAAAAAAACTACAAAGCTAAATTCTCGAATAGCTCAATATTAAAAAAATAAAATCAATAAAGATAATTTTGAAAAAATCATAAAAAAGCTAAAACCATGTGGGAAAACACTGTAGCAATTCACAATGTTTTAAGTAAAAAAAACTATAAAACTAAATTCTCAACCAGCTTAATATTTTAAAAAATAAAATTGACAAAGATAATTTTGAAAAAAATCATTAAAAAAAAATAAAAACCATGTAGGGAAACACTGTAATAATACACAGTGTTTTAAAAAAAACAACAAAGGTGTTCTCAACCAGTTGAATATAAAAAAAATCAGCAAAGATAATTTTAGAAAAAACTATGAAAAAAAATCATATGGGAAAACACTGTAGCAATCCACAGTGTTTTTTTTTTTTTAAAACTACAAAGCTAAACTCTCAACCATCTCATTATTTAAAAAATAAAATCGACAAAGATAATTTTGAAAAAAACTCATTAAAAATAACAAAAAAATCATAAAAACAAAAGAAAAACAAAAGTGGAAAACACTGTAGCAATCCATAGTGTTTTGTGAGAAAAGCTACAGTGCTTTCCCCGCATGTTAACAAAAAAAAAAAAAAAAAATAAAACAAAAAACAACCATGTAGGGAAATATTATAGCAATCTAAAATGCTTTGTAAGGAAAGCTACATTTGTAATTCTCAACCAACACATTATTAAAAAAATAAAATCGATAAAGATAATTTTGAAAAAAACTTATAAAAAAAACCTTTTGAGGAAACACTGTAGCAATCCACACTGTTTTAAGAAAAAAAAAAAACAAAGCTAAATTCTCAACCAGTTCAATATTAAAAAAATAAAGTTGACAAAGATAATTTTGAAAAAAATCATTAAAAAAATAAAAAAAAATCATAAAAGAAAAAAAAGAAAAGAAAAAGGAAAAATAAAAAAAAAAACCATATAGGAAAATACTATAGCAATCCACAATGTTTTGTGAAGAAAACTACATTTGGAATTTTGAACTAGCTTATTATTACAAAAATAAAATCGACAAAGATAAGTTTAGAAAAAATAATTTAAAAAAACTACCAAGCTAAATTCTCAACAAGCTCAATATTAAAAAAATAAAATAAAAAAAGACAATCTTGAAAAAAATCATTTAAAAAAAAACCATGTGGGGAAACATTGTAGTAATTCAAAGTGTTTTTAAAAAAAAAACAAACTACAAAGCTAAATTCTCAACCAGCTCAATATTAAAAAAAATAATAAAATTGACAGATATTTTGGAAAAAATCATTAAAAATAAAAAAAATGAAATAAAAAATATCTTTTTTAAAAAATAAAACCATGTAGAGAAACAATGTAGTAATCCATACTGTTTTGTGAGGAAAGCTACAGTTGTAATTATTAACCATCTCAATATTAAAAAAATAAAATCGACAAAGACAATGTTAAAAAAATCATTAAAAAAACCTATGCGGGAAAACACTGTAACAATCCATAATGTTTTAAAGAAAAATACTATGAAACTAAATTCTCAGCAAGTTCAATATTAAAAAAATAAAATCGACAAAGACAATCCTGAAAAAAATCATAAAAAAACCCATGTGGAGAAATATTGTAGCAATCCAAAGTGTTTTAAAGAAAAAAATTATAAAGCTAAATTCTAAACCAGCTTAATATTAAAAAAATAAAATCGACAAAGATAATTTTAAAAAAAATCATAAAACAAAAAAAAAATCATAAAAACTAAAAAAAAGCATTGTAGGGAAACACTGTAGCAATTCATAATGGTTTATGAGGAAAGCTACAATTGTAATTCTCAACCAACTCATTATGAAAAAAATAAATAGACAAAGATAATTTTAGAAAAAATCATTAAAAAAACCAATGTGAGGAAACACTATTGCAATCTATAGTGTTTTAAAGAAAAAAATTACAAAGTTAAATTATCAAGTAACTCAATATTAAAAAAATAAAATTGATAAAAATAATTTTAAAAAAAATCATTAAAAAAATTATAAAATAAAAAATAAACTAAAAAAAATATCATGAAATTTTTTTGACCTGCTCCTCGGCATAGGGCGAGAAAACAAAATCTAATATCCACTATTTATAGGCATAAGAATTACCACCGTGTGATTAAAAATTTATAGCGTTAAAATTAATGTACGAACGGCTATATATAGCTAACAGTGTGAACGTTAAAACGTTATCCATGTAAAATTAAAACGAGAACGTTAAATAAATCCAAAAACACGAGAACTAATGCACGCAGTTAAGTGAATTTATACAGAACTTGAATAAAAATGATTGCAACTTCGAGACATATAAATGAAATTTTATTGATTGAAACATTTAGCTTGCATTGTGTGTGCGTGTGTGGCGTCCATGTAATGGTAGATTTATTTATCACATGAATTCAAAACCCATATCTGTCCTCTACAACAACAACAAATAAAATAAAATAAAATAAACCAATCCATTCATTATTTTCATCAAGGAAAAATCTTTAGAAGATTTGTTTTTTTTCTTAAAGAATGATATATGTAACCATCAAGGACATAACCTTAAACCCTCTCGGCTTGGAAGAACTTGAATATGGAGAAGACTTGCAGGCATAACCATAGTCCTTTGCCAATTTTTAATTAATGGTGTCAAATATCAATGAAGTAAAAGAGACGCCAGAGAATATTGCATGCTCTGGTTAACATAACTTGCATTTGTGAAAAAGCTGGATCGGAAGGGAAATAGATTTTTTATTGCATTGCTTGAACACTTAGCTTATACAGGAAAGATAATATATCATACAATATTTTACAAGAGAGAAGGATTCAACGGCGTGCTCTTCACGGTGCGACATGTGAGACCCCGTCGTTGACTAGAGAGGATCATTATTTTTTTAAAATAAAACAGTCGCTAATAAACAAGCACATAAGAAAACGTAAGTAACAACATGCACTTCCAGAGGTGGGGGAAAATAATTCTTCAATTTCTGGCGGTGAACTTAATATGGATGCCATCGCCAAATGAAATGATAGGGGTCCGAGATACGTCTCCTCCCTTGACTTTGGTAAAACTGGCATTAAGAAGAAAAAAAACCCAGTGAGTTAACAAAAAAAGCTGTCATCAATTTAAATTCCATGTTGTCACTGTTCAAGTATGAGTAAGAGAGAAATCCACTCTACCTGTAATTAGTGACCAGGACATGCAGAAAAGTGGACACGACCAGTTTGCTGTATTCTGCACCGGCACATTGTCTCGTGCCGCCACCAAATGGCATGAAATTCTTGGAAATAGTAACTTGATCAAGGTCCTATTTAGCATTGCAGAAACAATAAAAAGAAAAATTCAGCAGTTATAAAAGCATGATTCTATTAAATTTGTGATAAATTGAATCTATATTAAGGGTTGAGTTGGGAAATGGAGGAGTGCCTTCCAGCGCCATGGGTTGAAAGTAACTGGGTCCTTGAATGTATCAGGATTTAACTGAATAGCAGGGGTAACAAGCATAAGTGTCCAACCAGCTGGGACGGTGTATCCTGGAGATTTCTCAAAGAATCAATTGAAATGAACATTTTGGAAAAAGAAAGCGAAGAGATTTCTGAGCTGAGAACTGGCAGCTGCATACCTTTGACCTGGAAATCTTTCAATGCCTTCCGGAATAAACCAGGTGGGATGTTGGAGATTCTAAGTGTTTCATTGACAACCTGTGTATCATAATTAACATTGTGTGATTAAGAATATGAGTATCTACCAAAAAATAATGAAAAACACAGTTTTTATTCCTAGACAAGAGGACCATGTTCTTTTAAGAATGTGGAGACTAACCATTTGTGTGAAAGTCATTGATCGGTACTCCTCCCATGTGAGGCCAGAGTTTGGATCTTCCCTTTTCTTCAAAATCGCCTCATGCTCAGCCTGATCGATTAAATTACACAATTAGCGCGGGACATGGTGTGAATAGAGCGTGGTGGCATCTTCAAATTGAAAGCTTAAAATTCGATGCTATTAGGGTATGTATACGTACTCTCAATTCCTCAACTACTCGAGGGTTCTCGGAAAGAAACTTGAATGTAAGAGTTAGGGTGGTTGACATGGATTCAAAGCTGGCAAACAAGATCCCGAACATTTGCTGGGGGATGAAATCCACAGTCAAGAACTTCTCAGTCTTCATATCATCAATGGCTTGATCAAGAAAATCTCCCCGACGCTTTGATGGGTCGTTGAGCCTCTCCATCAGTGTATCCTTGAGCAATTTCAACATCTTCTGTCGGTCCTGAATCAATAGAAAGATATGTTATTGAATGGTCATTCCTGAGCAGTGATTACCAAATATGAGCAAATCTCATGGTTCAGGGACTGCTCTGTTTACCTGCATGCACTTGTGGAAAGAAGTGCCAGGAATATTCAAAGGCAAGGAGATGAAACTGTTCAAGATCTTTGTGTAATTCTCACTGAGCTTCTCTTTTGAGTTCTCGGCATCATAGCCAAATATTTTGTTTGCAGTAAAATTGAAAACCATCTACAGCAAGAAAAGGCAGGTTAGGGTTAAGAAGACACATGACAAAATGTTCATCAATACAGTGTATCAAGTACTGAAAATTAATAGTGCACTCACGACAGAGATAACTTGTTTGACGTCAACAGGTCCCTGAGAAGCCCACTTTGCCAAGTTGGTGTGAAGCATGTCTTCGATTTTAGGAAGCACTGATTCTTTAAGGCTCTCGACACCAAAGTGGTTCAAAGTAATGCTTCTCAAGTATTTGTGAACTGTACCGATAGCGTTCACCCTCGTTTCACCCTCGAGAGCGAAGACTTTGGCAAAGGAATCCAAATACCATAGCTCAACCAAGGTTCCTTCGTGTTGCAAGATGTACTTGTTCATTTCATAGTCAGTGGACACAATGATAGGCCTTCCAACCAAGCTGGTTTTAAAGATCGGTCCATACCTGAAACAGGGAGATCAATATGAATTTGTTAGTAGCGAATAAAGCAGGCAAGTATGTACGATTTAATTATGAAAACTGTGCTAGCCAGCATATTACTTTTGCATCCTTTTCTTGACGAATGGATGAAGGTCCAGAGATTTTCCAGGAATGATGAACTGCAGAGTTTCTCCAATGAGGGGCCAGCCCATGGAACCTGGAGGGAGAACTCCTTCAATTTTTGGGTTTCTCCATTTGAAAAGCAGGTGAGTATAGTATATCACCGCCAATGCTACAACAACCAATCCAATTGCCCACATCTTTTTGCCTGATCTCTCTCTCCCTCTTGAGCTAATGGATGTAAACAAGAGAATGAAAGATAAGAGAGAATGTTAATGAAGAGGTGGATGAAGAATGGTGCGACTACAAAGCATTATATACAACTCCAGCTACGTGGTAATAGCATCTCCAAGTCAAACACTATTTAGAAAAGCCATGTTGGAATATAGTTTAATAGAATATATAAATAAAATCAACAAAAATAATTTTAGAAAAAATTATTAAAAAAAAAATAAAAAAATATCATAAAAAAAATAACACAAAATATATAGGAAAATATTATAACAATTCACATTATTTTATGAAGAAAACTAAAGTTGTATTTCTAAACTAGCTCATTATTTAAAAAATTAAATCGACAAAAAATAATATAATAGGTATCAATTGTTTCCAGTCAAGTATGGATTTCACGCCAATCCCATTTCTTCCTCTTTATATATATATATATATATATATATATATATATGAATATGTAAAAAATAATATTATTTGCCTTAAATATATTCACTTTTTAGAGAACAAAATTTTTTATAAAATTTTATAATTAGGATATTATTTCAAAATAAAAATAAATATTATTTTTAGAGAACAAAACTTATTTATATAAAATAAAATAAAAAAATCAGCAAAAGTTAAATACAAAAAAAAAAATTTTAAAAAAATTTATTTATAAAAACCTTGCAAAACTCGTAGTCTAAGTAATAAGAAGATCAAGACAAACCGATTAAATTTTTTTTTAAAATAATCATAAAATCATTTTTTTTAAAATTATAATATAAAATAATAAAAATAAATAAATAAGCAAGTGGATAGATCTCCATAAACGCTAACCCAATCTCTTGGATTGTCTTGAGCTAATGTTAAAAATAAGTAATTGCCAAATGAATAGAGTTATTTGATTATAGTTTATATAATTTATGCTTGGTAATATCTAGTAATGCAAAGTGGTCCCATATTTTCTATCGTCGTTTTTATAAGTAAGACTTGCCTGTTACTCTTATCATTAATCTAATAATTTGTATCACTATCTAAAATATTTGCTATGATTTGTACCAAAAAAATAGAGTTATTCAAAGTAATGTGGGCCCCATAACTAGCTAGCTCGGTAGATGATGATTTAATGTGTTTGGCATTGTATTTTAAAAATATTTTTAAAAAATTTTAATTTTTTTTTTGCTTCAAATAAATATTTATTTGATGTTTTTAAATTATTTTTATATATTATTATTAAAAATAATTTTTTAAAAATAAAAAATATTATTTTAATATATTTTAAAATAAAAAATATTTTTAAAAATAATTATTATTATAATTGCATATGATTGATATTTTTTATTTTGTTTTCTGATTCTTCGTTTTTTCATCCTGGCGAATCTGAATGTCTAATAAAACAAAGGACGATCTCTGTATTTTTTTTAAAAAAAATATTACAAATTGCTGTTGTAACCACTACACAAATTGATGTTGTTTAATTTAGTTCATTAATTTTTTTTTTCTATTTAGTTATTGGCCGATGCTTTTAGTTTCTCTTTTATTTTTTTTGTTTAGTTTTTTAATTTTTAATTTTTATGTCTTTTACTGTGGACTGCACGTGAAAAAGTTGAGGCCTTTTGTTTGTTTTTGTTTTGCCCTTTTTAATTATTATTTTTTTGTTTTAATTTGGCTTGTTAATATTGATTTTTTTATTTAGTAATCAAACTTTCATGACATGAATTTTGGGTTTGACGAGTTAACCCAATTAATTATGGGTTAATGCGTCAATTTTTTTTTATTTAGTTATCAAAATTTTACGACTCCAATCCAAGGTTTGACGAGTTAACCTCCTTTAAAGGGTTAACCCAGTTAATTCAGATATTTTTTATTTTTCTCTATTATTTATTTTTTCTTTTTGTTGTTTTATTTTTTATTTTTTTATTTTAATTAATCTATTTAATTATCATACTTTTATTACACGGCTAATAGGTTTAGTATTGCAACCAGACCCACTTAAACTTAGTCATGCAAATTTAATGTTATTGTAAATATTGCTCTTAGATAAGATCTCTGTATTAAAAAAAATATATATTACAAATTGCTGTTGTAACCATTACACTTATTATTATTGTCTGCTCCACTGCTGAAGAGATCTGAAACTCCAAACTTTCATAAACCAAACCAGGTAAGGTCTATGTATCCTCTTTCCGGTGAGAAAGCACAAAGGAAAGCTTCTTCATTTATGCTCTGGCTGTAAACTTAATATGGATACCATCTCCGAATGAAATGATAGGGGTCCGAGAGACGGCTCCTCCCCTGATCTTAGTAAAGCTGGTATTTAAGAATATATATTCAAAGAGTTAATACCAATAATTATGGCATAAAATTAAATTACCAGTATCCAATGTTCAAGTATGGCGACTATTAAGAGGAAAAAAAAAAAAAAAAAATATCTATGCCTTTCACTGACTGTGCATTTCAGTTTACAGTGAAAATGTTGATATTTTTTTTTAATTAATATTTTTAATTTAATTTGTTAATATTAATTTTTTTTTATTTAGTTATCAGATTTTCATGACACGGATCCCTGGTTTGACGAGTTAACTTAATTAATTCTTATTTTTTTTCTTTTTCTTCATTAGTTTTTTTCTTCTAATTGGATTTTTTTTCTTTTCAATTAATATTATTTTTGTTTAATTTAGTTCATTAATTTTTTTTCTATTTAGTTATTGGTTGATGCCTTTAGTTTTTTTTTTATTCGTTTTGTTTTTTTGTCGTTTTTATGCCTTTGACTGCACGTGAAAAAGTTGATGCTTTTTGTTTGTTTTTGTTTTTGCCCTTTTTAATTATTTGTTTTTGTTTTAATTTGGTTTGTTAATATTTTTTTTTTATTTAGTTATCAAACTTTCATGACACGAAATTCGGGTTTGATGGGTAACCTGGTTTGATGAGTTCGCCCAGTTAATTATGGGTTAACGCACCAATTTTTTTTTTTCTATTTAGTTATCAAACTTTTACGACATCAATCCAAGGTTTGACGGGTTAACCTGCTTTGAAGGGTTAACCCAGTTAATTCAGATATTTTTTTTTTATTTTTCTCTATTATTTTTTTTGTTGGTTTTTTTATTTTAATTAATCTATTTAATTATCATATTTTTATGACACAACATTGTTGTCAGACCCACATTCAAGGCTAATAGGTTTGGTATTGCAACCAGACCAACTTAAACTTGGGTTATGCAAATTTAATGTTATTGTAAATATTGCTCTTGGGTATAACTTTGCAGAAGATCTTTGTATTTTAAAAAAAATAAATTACAAATTGCTGTTGTAACCATTACACTTATTATTATTTGTCTGGGAATCACCCTGCAACTCAATCGCTCCACTGCTGAAGAGATCTGAAACTCCAAACTTTCATAAACCAAACCAGTTAAGGTCTATATATCCTCTTTCCGGTGAGAAAGAACAAAGGAAAGCTTCTTCATTTATGCTCTGGCTGTAAACTTAATATGGATACCATCTCCGAATGAAATGATAGGGGTCCGAGAGACGGCTCCTCCCCTGATCTTAGTAAAGCTGGTATTTAAGAATATATATTCAAAGAGTTAATACCAATAATTATGGCATAAAATTAAATTACCCGTATCCAATGTTCAAGTATGGCGACTATTAAGAGAAAAAAAAAAAGGAACAAATCTCTACCTGTAATCGGTGACCAAGATATGAAGAAAAGTCGACAAGACCAGCTTGCTGTACTCTGCCCCGGCACATTGTCTCGTGCCGCCACCAAATGGCATGAAATTCTTGGAGATGGTAACTTGGTCAAGTTCCTGTAGAGAATTAAAAAACCAACATGTATCAATAAAAAGCAGCTGTGCACCAATGAATGGCACGCATGTATATGATGACGACAGTGAATCAAATTTAATCCACCCTGAGGTTTTGTAACAGTAAAATCTCCCACCTGCCAGCGCCATGGATTGAATGTGACTGGATCCTTGAAGGTATCAGGGTTCAACTGAGTAGCAGGGGTAACGAGCATTACTGTCCACCCAGCTGGAACAGTGTATCCTGGAAATTTCGCAGACGATCAATTAAATTGAACAATTTCGAAGAAGTAAACCGAAGAGATTTTAAATCAAGAATTGGTAGTGTACCTTTGACTTGGAAATCTTTCAGTGCCTTTCGGAACAAACCTGGTGGGATGTTGGAAATTCTAAGCGTCTCGTTGACAACCTGTGAATGATTGGTGACATTTCATAAGAATATAAGATTATCTTATTACCGCAAAAAAAGAAAAAAAGGAAAAGAAAAGGAGATGTTAATGGAAAGTTGCAATGCAAAAGGGCACTTTTTTAGAATGTGGAGACTAACCATTTGTGTGAAAGTCATTGATCGGTACTCCTCCCATGTGAGGCGGGAGTTTGGATTCTCCCTTTTCTTCACAATTGCCTCATGCTCAGCCTGATCGATTAAATTACACAATTAGCTCGGGACATGGTGTGAATAGAGAGTGGTGGCATCTTCAAATTGAAAGCTTAAAATTCGATGCTGTTAGGGGACGTATACGTACTCTCAATTCCTCAACTACTCGAGGGTTCTCTGTAAGAAACTTGAATGTGAGAGTTAGGGTGGTTGACATGGATTCAAAGCTGGCAAACAAGATCCCGAACATGAGTTGGGGGATGAAATCCACAGTCAAGAACTTCTCGGTCTTCATATCATCAATGGCTTGATCGAGAAAATCTCCCCGACGCTTTGATGGGTCGTTGAGCCTCTCCATCAGTGTATCCTTGAGCAATTTCAACATCTTCTCTCGGTCCTGAATCAATAGAAAGACATGTTATTGAATGGTCATTCCTGAGCAGTGATTACCAAATATGAGCAAATCTCATGGTTCAGGGACTGCTCTGTTTACCTGCATGCACTTGTGGAACGAAGTGCCAGGAATATTCAAAGGCAAGGAGATGAAACTGTTCAAGATCTTTGTGTAATTCTCACTGAGCTTCTCTTTTGAGTGCTCGGCATCATAACCAAATATTTTGTTTGCAGTAAAATTGAAAACCATCTGCGGCAAGAAAAGGCAGGTTAGGATTAAGAAGACACCTGAGAAAATGTTCATCAATACAAGTGTACTGAAAATTAACAGTGCACTCACGACAGAGATAACTTGTTTGACGTCAACAGGTCCCTGAGAAGCCCACTTTGCCAAGTTGGTGTGAAGCATGTCTTCGATTTTAGGAAGCAATGATTCTTTAAGGCTCTCGACACCAAAGTGGTTCAAAGTTATGCTTCTCAAGTATTTGTGAACTGTACCGATAGCGTTCACCCTGGTTTCACCCTCGAGAGCGAAGAATTTGGCGAAGGAATCCAAATACCATAGCTCAACCAAGGTTCCTTCGTGTTGCAAGATGTACTTGTTCATTTCATAGTCAGTGGACACAATGATAGGCCTTCCAACCAAGCTGGTTTTAAAGATCGGTCCATACCTGAAACAGGGAGATCAATATGAGTTTGTTAGTAGCGAATCAAGCAGGCAGGTATATACGATTTAATTATGAAAACTGTGCTAGCCAGCATATTACTTTTGCATCCTTTTCTTGACGAATGGATGAAGGTCCAGAGATTTTCCAGGAATGATGAACTGCAGAGTTTCTCCAATGAGGGGCCAGCCCATGGAACCTGGAGGGAGAACTCCTTCAATTTTTGGGCTTCTCCATTTGAAAAGCAGGTGAGTGTAGTATATCACCGCCAATGCTACAACAACCAATCCAATTGCCCACATCTTTTTGCTTGATCTCTCTCTCCCTCTCGAGCTAATGGATGTAAGCAAGAGAATGAAAGATAAGAGAGAATGTCAAGGAAGAGGTGAATGAAGAATGGTGCGACTACAAAGCATTATATACAACTCCAGCTACGTGGTAATAGCATCTCCAAGTCAAATACTATTTAGAAAAGCCAAGTTGGAATATAGTTTTAAGTAGAACAGATATAGTTTTTTATTTATATATATTCCAATGCAAAAAAGACATCTATAAAAACTTATTATACTTTAATATATATAATACACAATTATTTTAATAATCTAATATGACTTAATTGGCTTAGCGAGTCTAAAAATAATCTTAATGATTTTCAATCAATCTAATATTAAAATATAAAATTAAAATAAAACAGAAAAATAACTTGAATTAACTTGAAGAAACTTATTAAATTTATGACATGAATCGTGAGATCAAGTTTATCTTATAAAAAATAAATGAAAAGAACATAGATTTAAAAAAACAAAATCCAGGAAATAAAACCAAAGATATAGTTTTTTTTATAAAAAAATAATAAAATGTTATTTTATATATCAACCTCGTTGAAATATGGAAAATAGATGTTAAAGAATTAAAATAATATATATATATATATATATATATATTTAATTTTTATTTAACATGAACCCCTTTCAAAACTGCCGGTGTGGACTTGGTTTAGAATAGAACAAGAAAATATCTAGCATCGATGGAAGAAATCCTCAGCTACTATATTTTAATTAGGGCAACAGTGGATATTCATGGAAATTATATTAATTTGACCAGCATAAAAGAATTATAGCATGAATGGAGACTCAGGAATGCGGTTAAGTATGAGGTTGAATGCTTGACTTTTTAGCACCAATCGTAGCAGAGCACCTGTTCTTCCCAATGATTTTCAGCAATCAATTAGTTTCTTGACCCATTCCAGTCAACAGAAGCTTGCACCCGACGTCGTATAAAAAAAGCAGTAATGAAAACAAGTGGTCGATTAAAATAGGCATCAATTGTTTCCAGTCAAATATGGATTTCTTCCTCCTTATATATATATATATATATATATATATATATATATATATATTATTTGCCTTAAATATATTAACGAGAGGCTAGTTTTTTTTTTTTTTTTTAATTTTACAATTAGGATATTTTTGGAACTAACTTTCACGTATTGAAACTAAATTTATCTCTCCAATCTTGAAATCTGACTACATCTTTTTCCTCTATCTCACACAACCACTCGTCAATATACTACATGCTTTCATCGGTTTCTGTTTCCTTTTATTTTCCTCAGTTCTTAAGTTTACCTTCTTTTTTATTGTTATTATTATTGGAATCTCCTATAAAAATAAAAATAAAAATGGCGTATTAAGTTGAATATTAAATCAAATAAATGAATGGAGAATCAAGTTCAACATTCAATGAAAGAATATTTGATATTATTATTTTTAAAAATTAAATGTTCAACTCCAACATGAGTTTTGTACAGGGTAATTTGATATTTTAGATCAGAGAAGAGGTCCTTTGTCAACTTATAAACTAAAAAACAATACTGGGAATATAGGAGTGCCAATACCGGCATCTCAATTCTATGTCAACTTATAAACTAAAAAACAATACTGGGAGTATAGGAGTGCCAATACCGGCATCTCAATTCTATAAATTAAAACATATATAAAGATTAAAATATTCATCCTATTCACTAAATTAACTTGTATATCTGAATAAATAAAAGATAAATCCACATTTTAAAAAACTCATGATATAAAAGATAAACACAAATAAAATTGATTAAATAAACTCACCCTAAAAAAAATTACACAAGGCCAAACACATCACTAATATTATTTTAAAATAAATATTTTTTATTTTAAAAAATAAACTTTATTTGTAAAAAACCATATATATATATATGTGTGTGTGTGTGTGTGAATTAGAATAATATCTTGAAAAATCAAACACAAACAAAAAAACAATTCTAAAAAAAAATTATATTAAAAAATGGCATGTAAAACTTGTGATCTGAATCGTGAGACCGAGAAAAACTCGTAAAAAAAATTTGAAGATAATCACAAAATCAATATTAAAAAAAAAAAAGCAAATGCGAAATGAAAGATCATACAAAGCTAAATCCCCAATGAATCAAATGTAAAAAAAGTCATGAAAAATAAAATAAATTATAGAAAAGTATCTAAAAAATAAGGGTGAAAAAATATTAATTAGAGGGAAAATAAAGATTTGACCCTTGCTCCAAAATGGTTCATAATTGTTTCTTAAAGAAAACAACTTGAGTACAAAGACTATTCAATATTTGTTTTACGTAATAAAAATTATAAGTATTGATTAAAAAATTTATGCAAACATCTAATAATCATCTATGTAACTAAATAAATAAAGTCGTTGATAATAACTAAAAGAGAAAATAAATAAAATCAAGAGATTGATGCAAATTAAGATATTTGATTTCACAAAAGAAATATTTCCATGTTTTTGTCCACTGAATTTATTTATTAAAATCAATAAAAAATAAAAATAAAAACACATATGAAATTGAATGAATAAAATTAAAGGAAAAAGAATTATGCGTGACTGAACATACCATAAACATTATTTCAAAATAAAAATAAATATTATTTTTAGAAAAAAAAAAGTTATCTATATAAAATAAAATAAAAAATTTGCAAAAGTTAAATACAAAACAATATTTTTTTTAAAAAAACCTTTATCTAAAAAAAACTCGCAAAACTCGTGTTCTAAGTAATAATACAAAGACAAACCGATCAAAAAGAAATTGAAGGTAACCACAAACCATTTTGTTTTTCAAAAAATGATAATGTAGAATGATAAAATCATTAAAAAAATGGGGAAAAAAAATAATTTTCAACCGTATTAGCACTGAAAACTTGTGACTCCTATCATTAAATCGGGAAGCATGACAAATGAAAAAAAATCATAAATCCTAATCCCGAACAAGTCAAACACCAAAGGATGTAATCGGGAAAAAAAATTGGCCATATAAAAAATATAATTAAAATAATGAGGGTGAAAATTGAAATAAAAAATTAAATTTGAAGGCATCTAAAAAAAATTAAATTTGAGGGTTAAACTGAAAAAAAAACTTCAACGAAAGGAAAAGAAAATCAAAAGAATGAGAGCTAAATTAGGAAAAATAAGACAACATAAACTTTGATTGAAAGATGAAATTGAAAACCAATAAAACTTTAACAAAAGAGTTAAAGGTGAAAATGAGAAACCACAAGAATAAAGACTGGATTGGAAAAAACAATATATGACAGCTTCTAATTCAAGGACTGAATTGAAAACATACAAAACTTTTCTAAAAGGGCTAGAGATGAAAATAAGCGATAAAAAATATATGAACTGAAATTGAAAAAAAAAAAAAAAGAGGACAGACATGTGCTTTCTCTAGAAGAGAGAGAAAAGAAAGTAGAAAAATAAAAAAAGTAACTACCAACGACAAAACATCTATTAACCGTTGTCATGTGTCACACTAGTAAAAAGAGAACGTAGTAGCGCTTGTAAGGACATGATGGAAGTTTAGGTTTGAACAATCGGTGGCATCACATGCATTGTTCAGAGGACACATACACCACTTACACGATAACAACTTTTCAAATTGAAAAACAAAAAATCAATATAAAATTACTAAAACACCCTCCATTACTCTGGAAATAACAAATAAACAAATGTAAAAGGATCAAAACACTCCTAAATGCATAATTGATCTTTATCTTTTCTAAATATTCATATTTTTATTGTAGCTTAAGAAGTGAAAAAAATTAAAAAGCCCTTGATCAACAACTCAAGTATTTTCTGACCATTAGGGTAAAGAGGTATTTTTATTATTTGAAATTTTATAAAAAGTAAAAAAATCCTTAGTCAACAAGGCTAAATTTTGTTAACCTTTATGATACAATAATATTTTTACTATACAAATAACTTAAAAAGACTAACATACTCCCCTTGAATCTTTTTATGACCAATAAGCCTATGATAAAGGCCAAAACACCCCCACTTCCAAGGCTTTTATTTTTTTTCAATCAAAGGGTAAAATAATAATTTTATTGTATATAAAAAGACAAAAATACTCCATCCCAAGCCTTCAAAGTTGCAAAAATCTAATGTGTTGTCTTTTTATTAACAGAGCACACATAATAAATTTCCAAGGTGAATTGAAGTTTTTATTAATTGTTGGCCTAGTAAATTAATCATTTTTTGTATTATTTATATACAACTAAGATTTTATAACATTCTATAATTGTTAACCTAATAAAAAAACCCATGGTCAACAAGTTTAAATTTTGTTAACTTTTGGGGTACAATAATATTTTTTACTGTACAATTGAACTTAGAAAGAATAACATACTCCTTTTCAATCTTTTAATGATAAATGAGACTATAAAAAAGACCAAAACACCCCCACATCTAAGGATTTAATTTTTTCAATCAGAGCCTAAAATAGTAATTTCATTGTGTATAAAAAGACATAAATACTTCATCACAAGCCTTTAAAGTTGTGAAAATCTATTATGTTGTCTCTTGATCAACAATACACACATAATAGATTTCCAATGTGAATTATAGTTTTTGTTAATTGTTGACTTACTAAATTAATCATTTTTGTATTTTTTATGTATAGCTAAGATTCTATAACATTTTTAAATAGATTCTATAATTATTGACCTACTAAAAAGAACTCTTGGTCAATAAATTTAAATTTTGTTGACCTTTGGGGTATAATAGTATTTTTATTATACAAATAAACTTAAAAAGACTAATTTATTCCCTTTTAATCTTTTTAAGATCAATGAATCTATGTAAAAAAATCACCCCACATCAAAAGTTTCTATTTTTTCAATCAAAAAGCAAAATAGTAATTTCATTATATATAAAAAGACAAACTTACTCCATCCCAAGCTTTAAAGTTGCGAAAATCTACCGTGTTGTCTTTCGATTGACAGTATACACAATAGATTTCTAATGTGAATTAGAGATATTGTTAATTGTTGACCTACTAATCTAATCAATTTTGTTTTTTTAATAGAGAACTAAGATTCTATAACATCAAGTGTAAAAATCTCCTAAACATGAAATACTACAAATATAAATATTTTATTGCTATAAACAACTTCCATCTCGCATTCTATCTCGTTAGCATGTTAGTGTTAATATATATAGATGGATTTTAACAAATAACTTTAAATATTTTAAAAATTAACTAACTTGAATTGTTTATATATATATAATAATTAGCTAATATTTAATTACACAGTTAATACTATTAAATATCTTAAAATTAAATAATCTTAATTATTTTATATTAAGTATATTAAACAGCAATTTATACAGATCTTAATTAAATTATTTATATGTTTTTTTTAGGGTTCAAACAAGCTCTTAGCATTTTTTTTAGAAAAATAATTACAGTATTCTTAGATCAGTTTTGTAGATCAATCAATAATAAATCCCCTTCTTATACGATCATTAGGGAGTTCTCTCCGTATCAGCCTAGTGCTTTAAAAGAGATTAATAAAGTTCTTTGAATATTGACCTAAAAATTTAAATCTAGAAAGTTAAAGCAAGTGAATATATCTCCATAATCGCTAACCCAATCTCTTGGATTGTCTTGAACTAATGTTAAAAATAAGTAATTGTCAAACGAATGGAGTTATTTGATTTATTCTACATAAATAATAAGGTGGACAAAGCTTAAATTAATTATAGTTTATTATAATTTATGCTTGGTAATATCTAGTAATGGAAAGGTCCCATATTTTCTGTTGTCGTTTTAATAAGACTTGCCTTGTAACTCTTATCATTAATCTACTAATTTGTATCACCATCTAAAATTATTATCTAATAAACTAATACAAATGAGTATTTCACTATGGACTGCACAATACAATTTATAGTGAAACGCTAATTTTTTTTTTGTTTTTTTAATGAAAATGTTTTTGTTAATTTTTTTTTTGTTAATGTTAAAGTTTTTTTCTATTTAGTTATCAAACTTTTATAACATAGATTCTGGGTTTGACGGGTTAACCTAGATTTTTTTTTCTAGTTTTTTCTTTTTAAGTAATTTTTTATTTAATTTAGTTTATTAATGTTAAATTTTTTTATATATAGTTATCAAACTTTTATGACACAGATTCCGGGTTTGACAGGTTAACCCAGCTAATTCTAGGTTAACCAATAATTTTTTTTTCCTAATTAGTTATTAAACTTTCATGACATGTATCTCAAGTTTGACGGGTTAACGTGGTTTGAAGGATTAACTCAGTTAATTCAGATTTTTTTTTCTTCATTAGTTTTTTTTTCATGTAGGTTTTTTTTCTTTGTTTTTTTCTTTTCAATTAATCTTTTTTTTTTGTTTAGTATTTTTTTTTCCTTTTGTTTTACTTTTTCTTTTAATTGATTTTTTTTTAAAAAATTAGTTATTTAATATTAAGTTTGTTCTATTTAGTTATCAAACTTTCATGATACAAATCCCAGGTTTGACAGGTTAACTCAGTTAATTTAAATTTTTTTTTTTTCTTCATAAGTTTTTTTTTTCATCATTTTTTTCTTTTCAATTAATCGCCTTTTTGTTTATTAGTTTTTTTTTTATTTATAATTGATTTTTTAAAAAAATTTAGTTTGTTAAAATTAAGTTTCTTTTCTGGTTTCTTTTTGATTAATTTTTTCATTTAATTTAGTTTTAAATGTTAAATCCTTTTCTATTTAATTATCAAACTTTCATGACATGGATTCCAAGTTTGATGGGTTAATTAACCCAACTAATTTTGGGTTAACCCGTAAATTTTTTTTTTCTAATCTGTTATCAAACTTTCATGAAATGAATCTCAGGTCTGATGGGTTAATATGATTTGAAGGGTTAACCAAGTTAATTCAATTTTTTTTTCTTTTTTTTCATTAGTTTTTTTTAATTAATATATTTTTTTTAATTTAGTTCATTAATGTTAATTTTTTTTTAATTTAGTTATCACACTCTGATAACACGAATCTCAGGACTCGATTTGGTGGGTTAACCCAGTTGATTCATATTTTTTTTTTATTATTTTTCTTCATTGGTTTTTTTCTTCCAATTTCATAATTAAATATTGTTATTAACTATAACGAAAATGCATCGATCTTTTTTCTTTCAATTTCATGAATCGAATCCTAGGTTTAACAAGTTAACATGGTTTGACGAGTTAAATCAGTTGATTCATATTTTTTTTCTTTCTCTTAAGTAGTTTTTTTCTTTCAATTTCTTCTTTTAATATCAATTTGATTAAGAATTAAACTTTATGATTTGTTTTGTTTACTGTTCATTGGATTATTGTGATTTCATGAGGGGATTTTAACGTACCCCTCCTTGCAAAGCACTATTAATTGGAATAATGTTTTGCATTATTATTATTTTTCTTTTCAATTAATCTTTTTTTAAAATTTTATTCTATCATATTATTTTTTTCCTTTTTAATTATCACACTTTTATAACATGATCTTGCAGCTAGACCTATATCTAAAACTCCGGGTTTGATGTTGCAACCAAACTCACTTAAACTTGGGTCATGCAAGTTTAATAATATTACTAATATTATAAATATAACTTTTGGATCAGGCATAACAGACAAACCCAATGCTCTTAGGTATAGCTTTGGAGAAAGACCTAACACACTTAGATCTTAACTTTTTTTTTGATATTTTTTATGCAAAAGAGATTGACCTACGACATAGTGCAAGCCATGTTTCTAGTCTAATAAACTAAAACTGCTCAGTCTTTTACAGTGGACTCCATAGTGAAGTCCACAATAAAAGCTAAGTTGTCTTTTTTTTTTTTTTTCATGTTTTATGCCTTTCGAGTTTTTTTTTTTTGCTTTTTCTTTGTTTTTCTTTGTTTTTTTTTCTTTTAATGAATTTTTTTGTTTAATTTATTTTGTTAATGTTAATTTTTTTTTATTTAGTTATCAGACTTTCATTACACAAATTCTAGATTAGATGTGTTAACCTGGTTTGACGACTTAACCTATAATTTTTTGTTTGCTTTTTATCATTTAGTTTAGTTTGTTAATGTTAAATTTCTTTCTATTTAATTATTAGATTTTTATGACACATATCCTGGGTTTGATGGGTTAACCTGGTTTTAGACTGCATAGTGCAGTCCACGGTGCAAAGGCTGAGCTATTTGTTTTCTCATTTTTTATGCCTTTCGGGTTGTTTTGTGGCTTTTTTCTTTGTTTTTTTTCTTTAACAATTTTTTTTTTAATTTAGTTTGTTAATGTTAATTTTTTTTTATTTAGTTATCATACCTTCATGACACGTATCTTGGGTTTGATGGGGTTAACCTAGTTAATTCTGCATTAACCCGTCAATTTTTTTTTTTTTTATTTAGTTATCAAACTTTCATGACACAGATTCTAGGTTTGACGGGTTAACTTGATTTGAAGGGTTAACTCAGTTAATTCAGATTTTTTTTCCTTTTTCTTTTTTAGTTTTTTTCTTCATGTACGTTGTTTTCTTTTTAATTAAATCTACTTAATTATTATATTTTTATGACATGACCTTGCAGCAAAACTCACATCCAGGGCTCTTGGGTCTGATGTTGCAGCTAAACTCACTTAAACTTGAGTAATGTAAGTTTAATATTATTATTAATATTATAAATATTACTCTTAAATCAAGCATTACAGCCAGACCCAAGGCTCTTGGGTTTATCTTTGAAGAAATACCTAACACTCTTAAATCTTAGTCTTTTTTGATATATTTTATGCAAGAAATTTTTTTTACCTGTGACATATGCCTTTATTTTTTTTTACCTTTTTAAGCCTTTTACTATGGACTGCACAGTGCAGTCCATAATGAAAAAGTTGATGCCTTTAGTTTTTTTTTTTTTAGATTTTTTTTTTGTTTTTCAATTAATTTTTTGAAATTTAGTTTCTTAATAAGAAATTTTTTCTATTTAATTATCAGACTTTCATGACATGGATCCCAGGTTTTACGGGTTAACCCAGTTGATTCAATTTTTTTTTTCCTTTTTCTTCATTAGTTTTTTTTTTCTTCCTGTAGGTTTTTTTTTTTCTCTTTTTTTTCCTTTTTAATTAATCTTTTTTTTTAATTTAGTTCATTAATATTAAATCTTTTTTCTATTTAATTATCATACTTTCATGACACAAATCCTAAGTTTGATGGGTTAACTTGATTTGACAGATTAACTCAGTTGATTCAAATTTTTTTTCTTTTTCTTTAGTAGTTTTTTATTCTAATTTCATCTTTTAATATTGTATAAGGTCCACAATGAAAAGGCTGATGCCTTTTGTGTTTTTTGTTTTTGTTTTTATGCCTTTCACTATGGACTGTACATTGCAATCCACGGTGAAAAGGCCGATACCTTCTTCTTCTTTTTTTTCTTTTTAATTAATTTTTTAATTTATTTTGTTAAAATTAAATTTTTTTCTATTTAGTTATCAAATTTTCATGACACGGATCCCTGGTTTAACGAGTTAACCAAATTAATTATTTTTTTTTTCTTTTTCTTCATTTGTTTTTTTCTTCTAATAGGATTTTTTTTTCCTTTTAATTAATATTATTTTTTTTTTAATTTAGTTCATTAATTTTTTTTTTCTATTTAGTTATTGGCCGATGCCTTTAGTTTTTCTTTTCTTTTGTTTAGTTTTTTATTTTTATTTTTATGCGTTTGACTGTGGACTGCACGTGAAAAAGTTGATGCCTTTTGTTTGTTTTTGTTTTTGCCCTTTTTAATTATTATTTTTTTTGTTTTAATTTGGCTTGTTAATATTGATTTTTTTATTTAGTAATCAAACTTTCATGACATGAATTTCGGGTTTGACGAGTTAATCCAATTAATTATGGGTTAATGCGTCAATTTTTTATTTATTTAGTTATCAAAATTTTACAACACCAATCCAAGGTTTGACGAGTTAACCTCCTTTAAAGGGTTAACCCAGTTAATTCAGATATTTTTTTATTTTTCTCTATTAGTTATTTTTTCTTTTTGTTGTTTTCTTTTTATTTTTTTATTTTAATTAATCTATTTAATTATCATACTTTTATTACACGGCTAATAGGTTTAGTATTGCAACCAGACCCACTTAAACTTAGTCATGCAAATTTAATGTTATTGTAAATATTGCTCTTAGGTAAGATCTCTGTATTAAAAAAAAATATATATTACAAATTGCTGTTGTAACCATTACACTTATTATTATTGTCTGCTCCACTGCTGAAGAGATCTGAAACTCCAAACTTTCATAAACCAAACCAGGTAAGGTCTATATATCCTCTTTCCGGTGAGAAAGAACAAAGGAAAGCTTCTTCATTTATGCTCTGGCTGTAAACTTAATATGGATTCCATCTCCGAATGAAATGATAGGGGTCCGAGAGACGGCTCCTCCCCTGATCTTAGTAAAGCTGGTATTTAAGAATATATATTCAAAGAGTCAATAGAAATAATTATGGCATAAAATTAAATTACCCGTATCCAATGTTCAAGTATGGCGACTATTAAGAGAAAAAAAAAGGAACAAATCTCTACCTGTAATCGGTGACCAAGATATGAAGAAAAGTCGACAAGACCAGCTTGCTGTACTCTGCCCCGGCACATTGTCTCGTGCCGCCACCAAATGGCATGAAATTCTTGGAGATGGTAACTTGGTCAAGTTCCTGTAGAGAATTAAAAAACCAACATGTATCAATAAAAAGCAGCTGTGCAGCAATGAATGGCACGCATGTATATGATGACGACAGTGAATCAAATTTAATCCACCCTGAGGTTTTGTAACAGTAAAATCTCCCACCTGCCAGCGCCAAGGATTGAACGTAACTGGATCCTTGAAGGTGTCAGGGTTCAACTGAGTAGCAGGGGTAACGAGCATTACTGTCCACCCAGCTGGAACAGTGTATCCTGGAAATTTCGCAGACGATCAATTAAGTTGAACAATTTCGAAGAAGTAAACCGTAGAGATTTTAAATCAAGAATTGGTAGTGTACCTTTGACTTGGAAATCTTTCAGTGCCTTTCGGAACAAACCAGGTGGGATGTTGGAAATTCTAAGCGTTTCGTTGACAACCTGTGAATGATCGGTGACATTTCATAAGAATATAAGATTATCTTATTACCGCAAAAAAAAAAGAAAAAAAAAAAGAAAAAGAAAAGGAGATGTTAATGGAAAGTTGCAATACAAAAGGACAGTTTCTTAGAATGTGGAGACTAACCATTTGTGTGAAAGTCATTGATCGGTACTCCTCCCATGTGAGGCCGGAGTTTGGATTTTCCCTTTTCTTCACAATTGCCTCATGCTCAGCCTGATCGATTAAATTACACAATTAGCGCGGGACATGGTGTGAATAGAGAGTGGTGGCATCTTCAAATTGAAAGCTTAAAATTCGATTCTATTAGGGGACGTATACGTACTCTCAATTCCTCAACTACTCGAGGGTTCTCTGTTAGAAACTTGAATGTAAGAGTTAGGGTGGTTGACATGGATTCAAAGCTGGCAAACAAGATCCCGAACATGAGTTGGGGGATGAAATCCACAGTCAAGAACTTCTCGGTCTTCATATCATCAATGGCTTGATCGAGAAAATCTCCCCGACGCTTTGATGGGTCGTTGAGCCTCTCCATCAGTGTATCCTTGAGCAATTTCAACATCTTCTCTCGGTCCTGAATCAATAGAAAGACATGTTATTGAATGGTCATTCCTGAGCAGTGATTACCAAATATGAGCAAATCTCATGGTTCAGGGACTGCTCTGTTTACCTGCATGCACTTGTGGAATGAAGTGCCAGGAATATTCATAGGCAAGGAGATGAAACTGTTCAAGATCTTTGTGTAATTCTCACTGAGCTTCTCTTTTGAGTTCTCGGCATCATAACCAAATATTTTGTTTGCAGTAAAATTGAAAACCATCTGCGGCAAGAAAAGGCAGGTTAGGATTAAGAAGACACCTGAGAAAATGTTCATCAATACCAGTGTACTGAAGATTAACAGTGCACTCACGACAGAGATAACTTGTTTGACGTCAACAGGTCCCTGAGAAGCCCACTTTGCAAAGTTGGTGTGAAGCATGTTTTCGATTTTAGGAAGCAATGATTCTTTAAGGCTCTCGAAACCAAAGTGGTTCAAAGTTATGCTTCTCAAGTATTTGTGAACTGTACCGATAGCGTTCACCCTCGTTTCACCCTCGAGAGCGAAGAATTTGGCAAAGGAATCCAAATACCATAGCTCAACCAAGGTTCCTTCGTGTTGCAAGATGTACTTGTTCATTTCATAGTCAGTGGACACAATGATAGGCCTTCCAACCAAGCTGGTTTTAAAGATCGGTCCATACCTGAAACAGGGAGATCAATATGAATTTGTTAGTAGCGAATCAAGCAGGCAAGTATATACGATTTAATTATGAAACAAGATGCTCTGTTTTTTTTCTCGCAAACTGTGCTAGCCAGCATATTACTTTTGCATCCTTTTCTTGACAAATGGATGAAGGTCCAGAGATTTTCCAGGAATGATGAACTGCAGAGTTTCTCCAATGAGGGGCCAGCCCATGGAACCTGGAGGGAGAACTCCTTCAATTTTTGGGCTTCTCCATTTGAAAAGCAGGTGAGTGTAGTATATCACCGCCAATGCTACAACAACCAATCCAATTGCCCACATCTTTTTGCTTGATCTCTCTCTCCCTCTTGAGCTGATGGATGTAAGCAAGAGAATGAAAGATAAGAGAGAATGTTAAGGAAGAGGTGAATGAAGAATGGTGCGACTACAAAGCATTATATACAACTCCAGCTACGTGGTAATAGCATCTCCAAGTCAAATACTATTTAGAAAAGCCAAGTTGGAATATAGTTTTAAGTAGAACAGATATAGTTTTTTATTTATATATATTCCAATGCAAAAAAGACATCTATAAAAACTTATTATACTTTATAATATATATAATACACAATTATTTTAATAATGGAATATGACTTGATTGGTTTAGCGGGTCTAAAAATAATCTTAACGATTCTCAATCAATCCAATATTAAAATATAAAATTAAAAAAAAAAAACAGAAAAATAACTTGAGTTAACTTGAAGGAACTTGTTAAATTTATGACATGAATCGTGAGATCAAGATTATCGTATAAAAAATAAACGAAAAGAACATAGATTTAAAAAAACAAAATCAAGGAAATAAAACCAAAGATATAGTTTTTTTTTTATAAAAAAATAATAAAATGTTATTTTATATATCAACCTCATTGAAATATGTAAAATAGATGTTAAAGAATTAAAATAATATATATATATATATATATATATTTTAAATTTTTATTTAACATGAACCCCTTTCAAAACTGCCGGTGTGGACTTGGTTTAGAATAGAACAAGAAAATGTCTAGCATCGATGGAAGAAATCCTCAGCTACTATATTTTAATTAGGGCAACAGTGGATATTCATGGAAATTATATTAATTTGACCAGCATAAAAGAATTATAGCATGAATGGAGACTCAGGAATGCGGTTAAGTATGAGGTTGAATGCTTGACTTTTTAGCACCAATCGTAGCAGAGCTATTTCATAGTCTCCTGTCACCGGAGTTATTCCCAATGATTTTCAGCAATGAATTAGTTTCTTGACCCATTCCAGTCAACATAAGCTTGCACCCACGTCGTATAAGAAAAGCTGTAATGAAAACAAGTGGTCGATTAAAATACGCATCAATTGTTTCCAGTCAAATATGGATTTCACGCCAATCCCATTTCTTCCTCGTATATATATATTTGCCTTAAATATATTCACGAGAGGCTAATTTTTTAAACTTTTTTTCAATTTTATAAGTAGAATATTATTTCAAAATAAAAATAATTATTATTTTTAGATAACAAAACTTATCTATATAAAATAAAATAAAAAATCTTTAAAAGTTAAATACAAAACAATATAATTTTTTTAAAAGAAACTTTTATCTAAAAAAATTTGAAAAACTCGTGGTTTACGTAATAAGACCAAGACAAACCGATCATAAAGAAATCGAAGGTAACCACAAATTTTTTTTTTCAAAAAATGATAATGAAGAATGATAAAATCATAAAATAAAATGCGAAAAAAAAAGAATTTTCAACCGTATTAACACTTAAACTTGTGACCCATATCATTAAATCAAGAAACATGTTAAATGGAAAAACCATGAAGCCAAATCCTGAACAAGTCAAACACCAAAGGAAGTAAACTGGAAAAAAATTGATCACATAAAAATGTAATTAAAAGAATGAGGGTGAAAATTGAAATATAAAAATAAATTTGAAGGCATTTAAAAAAATTAAATTAGAGGGTTAAACTGGAAAAAGAAGTTCAGCAAAAGGAAAAGGAAATCAAAAGAATGAGAGCTAAATTGAAAAAAATAAGACAACATAAACTTTGATTGAAAGATGAAATTGAAAACCAATAAAACTTTAACAAAAATGATAAAGTTTAAAATAAGAAACCAAAATAATAAGGATCAGATTGAAAAAAAACAATATATGACAGCTTCTAATTCAAAGACTGAATTGAAAATATAAAAACATTTTCTAAAAGGGCTATGGATGAAAAATAAGTAATAAAAAACATAAAAACTGAAAATGAAATAAAAAAAAGAAAAGATGATTGACATGTACTTTCTCTAGAATAAAGAGAACACAAGGAAGGAAAAAAAAAGTAACAACGATTAACAATAAAATATCTATTAACTATTGTCACTTGTCACATTAAGAGAAAGAGAAGGTAATGGCGCTTCTAAAGACATGACGACAATTTAGGTTTGAACAACTGGTGGCATCGTACGTGCCGTTCAAATGATGTAGACACCATTTACGCGATAACAACTTTTCAAATTAAAAAACAAAAAAATCAATGTAAAATTATTAAAACAACCTCCATTACCCTGGAAATAACAAATAAACTAATGTGAAATGGCTAAAAGATCCCTAAATGCATAACTGATCTTTTATCTTTCTGAGTGTAAATTCATATTTTTATTCTAGCTTAGGAAGTGAAAAAATTGAAAGCCCTTAGTTAACAACTCAAGTTTTTTTTACTATTTGAATAGTAAAAAAAACCCTTGGTCAACAAGTTTAAATTTTGTTGACCTTTAGGGTACAATAATATTTTTATTGTACAAATAAACTTAAAAATAATAAGATACTCCCCTTCAATCTTTTAATGACCATTGAGCTTATGAAAAAGATCAAAACACCCTCACATCCAAGGCTTCCATTTTTTCAATCAAATGGAAAAATAATAATTTTATTGTATATAAAAGACAAAAATACTCTATCCAAAGACTTCAAAGTTGCAAACACCACCAGAAATTCGCTAAATACCAACGGACATACCAACGGAATTTTTTCTGTCGGTATTTTTCGGCCGAAATCACCGACGGAAAATATTCGTTGGTAATTGGGTCGGTAATTACCAACGGAATACGTCCGTCGGTAATTACCGACCGAATTACCGACAGAAAATTCAGAATTAATGAAAAAAGGGCGGGTAGGTGGCGCGGAGGTTTTGGCGGGTGATTTTTCCCAAGGAATCACCGACGGATTTGAAATGCCAGATCCGTACCCGTGACGTGACTGGTGCACCGTTAAAAATACCGACGGAATCACCGAGGGATTTGAATAGCAGGTCCGTGCGGTGACGTGTCGATTGCCCGTCAGAAGTACCGACGGTTTCGTCGACGGATTCACCGACGGAATCAAAACCATCGGTAAGTCCGTCGGTAAAAATGAATATATGGCCACTCTGCCGTCACTCTCCTCCCCCATTTCTCCTTCTTCTTCCTAATCCTAACCCTCCCCATCTGCAAAATAACCAGCCCCCCCTTGCCCCAAAACAAAAAACTTCCTCATCTCAGCACAACAAGTTGTATTTCTTGAAGTTTTGTGGTCACAGCATTCCTGTTCTGATTTACCGACGGATTTTATCATTTTTTGTAAGTAATTCTATCTTTCAAAATTTTAACATTATTTAAATGTCAATTTTATTGTTTTTTTAGTATATGTATTTTTTTTAGTAGATGTACATGTTTTATTGTTATTTCTCAAACAAACTTGTAGTATATGAATGTATAATTTTATACTTGTTATGGTTTGTTTTAGATTTTGTAAGATTGTATTTGTTTGAAAATTGTTAAAACTTAATTTGTAGAATTACCGAATTACATTTATGTTTTGAAATAATTAAGAGCTTGCTTAATGAGTCCTTTTTATAGAGGTTCGATAGAAGTCATGGATGACCGTTCATGGATGCATCTAGATTCACCCCAAGGATTGCGGAGGATGGATTATTGTAATGGGGTTCAGGGTTTTATTAATTTCGCAACATCTATTCCCAGAAATTTTAGTGGAGGCGGTATTAGGTGTCTATGCAGGAAGTGTCAAAATAAAAAGTATCTGCATCCAGATGTTGTAATGATGCATCTTTTACACAAAGGGTTTGTGGAGGATTACGAGTGTTGGTATGCACATGGAGAGGTATTTGTTAGTAATAGGAGAATGGGAGAAACGATGGTTGGGTCAACTTCTAGTGCTAGCAACGTGCATGAAGCGGCAAATGACAACACTAATCCTTACAGAAACATGGTTATGGATGCAATGAGAATGAATCAAGATAGTGTCAATCAATGTCCAATTGTAGAAGAAGAACCTAATGCAGAGGCAGCTAGGTTTTTTGATTTGTTGAAAGATTCTGACGAACCATTATGGGATGGCTGCACAAACCATAGTAAATTATCGGCTATGGCACAGGTGTTCACCATCAAGTCAGATCACGGGTTGAGTGAGGCCGGGTATAACAAAATTATTGATTGGGCAAGAAGCATTTTACCTGAAGGGAATAGGCTCAAAGAGAACTTCTATGCTGTGAAGTCCATGATGAAACCCCTCGGTTTAGGATACCAGAAAATTGACATGTGCCCTAACTTTTGCATGTTATACTACCTTGAAAATGCTGAGATGAACGAGTGCATGACATGCGGGCATTCCCGTTACAAACCCAGAACTGGCAGGGGGAAGACTCTAGTGGCATATAAAAAACTTAGATATTTCCCGATCACACCTAGACTGCAGAGGTTATTTATATCACCAAGGACTGCTGAGCACATGACATGGCACCAAACACACGATGTCGTTGATGGTGTGATGGTGCATGCTTCTGACGGCGAAGCGTGGAAACGCTTTAACAGTGTTTATCCTAACTTTTCTGCTGAATCAAGGAATGTTAGACTTGGGTTGTGTACAGACGGGTTCAACCCATTTGGGTCATTTGCTGCTCCCTATTCTTGTTGGCTAGTCATTCTCACAGTTTATAACTTGCCACTGGGAATGTGTATGAGGTCGGAGTTCATGTTTCTATTTACTGTCATACCCGGTCCAAGCAGCCCGGGGCGGAATATAGATGTTTGTCTTCAACCGTTGATAGATGAGCTGGCGCAGTTGTGGTCCTCCGGATCTCTGACTTATGATATATCGAGGAAACAAAATTTCCTTATGAGGGCGGCTTTGATGTGGACTATTAGTG